>NC_047650.1:39646847-39715134 GCF_902201215.1 Prunus dulcis | reverse complement strand
TCCTTTATTCAATAAAGCGATGTATCACACCAACATCAATACAAGAGCAAGCTTTTCAATGAAGTACTTTTTCGAGCATTATGTCCCACAAACATATACATGCAGGCAACAAGCCTTATCTCCATTGCAAACAAGCTGCTCCTCGAAGCACAAACTCGATGGAATCTTTTTCGAGCATTATGTCTCCCAGATACGCTCGCAGGCGACAAGCCTCATCTCCATTGCAGACAAGCTGCTCCTCGAAGCATAAACTCGATGGAGTCTTTTTCAAGCGTTATGTCCCCAACATACGCACGCAGGCGACAAGCCTCATGTCCAATGCAGACAAGCTGCTCCTCGAAGCACAAACTCGATGGTGTCTTTTTCGAGCGTTATGTCCTCGACATACGCACTCAAGCGACAAGCCTCACCTCCATTGCAGACAAGCTGCTCCTCGAAGCACAAACTCGATGGAGTCTTTTTCGAGCATTATGTTCCCGACATACACTCGCAGGCGACAAGCCTCACCTCTATTGCAGACAAGCTGCTCCTCGAAGCACAAACTCAATGGAGTCTTTTTCAAGCGCTATGTCCCCGACATACGCACACAGGCGACGAGCCTTATCTCCATTATAGGCAAGTTGCTTCTCAAGTACAAACTCAATGGAGCCTCTTTTCAAGTGTTATGTCCCCGACATATGCACACAGACGACAAGCCTTACCCTCCATTGTAGGCAAGCTACTTCACAAGTACAAATTCAATGGAGTCTTTTTCAAGTGCTATGTCTCCGGACACACATTTACAAGATACAACGAGAATTGAAGTTCGAAAGACAACTGAAAATTCCATAACAAAACGGCAAATCAGCCAAGTCCAACAAGAAATAAGGTGGTCAACCAACGACCACTTATGGAAAAAAAAATTACAAAGTTTAAAAATAGAAAGATGAACTATAACTACTAGGGGACTTCAGCAGGTGACCCTTAGCCGATCACATCCTCAACTGCGTTGGCAACAACCTCATTCTGCCCAACCAGCACCACCTGCTCAACCGCCTCGGCTGCATGCTCCTTCGTATCCGCCTTAGCGTTTGTCTTCCTCCATTGCAGCTTCATCTGCTATCTGCTCTTCAATTGCTTCTGCATCTACAACATTGACCTGCTCACTCTGAGCAGGGGGCAGGTCAAGACAGGACTGCTCACCATCATCATCTTCGAGATGGCAGCAAGGAGAAGCACCATTCTGGCAATCCAAGTATCCCAACTTGTACGCATTGGCAACAATCTCATGCTTGGATGCCTCCGTGGCTTCAATATGAGTGTCGAACTTGGCCAGCGGAGCTATCACCAACTTTCGGGTCAGCAGTTCACGCAACTCAAGGACTCTTTGCTCGAGCTGACGACTCTTTAGATCTCTTGGCCTAACTTGCAACATTAAGTCAGCTCCGCGCTTGATTGTTCGTGGCTTTGCAGATAAGTCATGATTGCTAGACAGATGTACAGTCTTCTCAGTTTGATCCCAAGTTCGGCACAAGCAACCCAAACCATGCTTCTCAACAGCCTCCTTACAGGATAGATCATGGGTTTTGGGCAGTTCGAGCAGAGACCTGAGCAGAATATCCCGGACCTCCTGCATGCCATTTATCTTCTTGTTGTTCGCACTGACGAGGCGCTTGTTCCTGGCAGATAAAGAAGAAGCAACTCCCATAAGGACATTCTCAATAGACGAGACCCCTTTACGGAAGATTTGCTCGTGGCAGAATGAGGAAGCTTGGTCGAGGACTTCTCCCGCTTAGCTGGCAAATCATCTAGTTCCCATCTTTCAACAACTTCGGCTCAGGGCAGACCACCAGCCTCCTTCTGATGTTCACTCGGCAACCAGCGCAATGCACAGAACCTAGCAAGGAAAGCTTGATGAACATCGGTCATGGACAGAGATCGAGCTTCTTGCATATGTAATTCTCTGCAAGCAGAAGATGGAAGTTAGTCAGATACACAGCAAATAATTCTATGGCAACTATAGCAGATCAGAGGGATGCAACTTACCATTGCAGTAGGTGAGAGGAACGAGCGGACCGTCGCCAACCTCTCATTCCCATATGCCGCTGACTTCTAGTACATCCTTGATCCACATATGATCGCCTTGACTCATACTGTTCCTAGTTCGTGACATAAAAAGAATTAAAGCAGTTTGGACCAGCCATAAATAAGCCAACCCAAACTGCCACCCGCTCCAGCAGCAGGCCTACTCGCCTCCAGCCCAGTTATAGCTGGACCACCCGAGTCCAATTTCAGAAAATTAGCAAGTAGAAAGCCTCCTCCACGCAGGAGCCCAAACCAAATAAGGAAGCCCAGTTGCAGTTGGATGGCCCAACGGTTAATCCACATCTCCTACATGCTGCCACACGCCATGCAGAAGCTGGAGGGCATTTGTAGGAACCTAATTAAATCAAAACCCTAGGTCAAATAATTCCTTCCATTTGGGGATTATTTGACCTAATTAGGAATTATTCAATTTAATTAGGGATTACCCAATTAAATAGAATATTACCTAATTAGGTCGAGAATTGATTTGATTCCTACCTCAATTCCCAATTAAATGAGGTGTTACTTAATTAAATTAAGAATTGATTTGATACCTACCACAATTCGGGATTTGATTTACCCTAATAAATCAAATCCCTAATTAATCAAATCAATTCCAAATTGGGGAGGAATAATTCCTTTCCATTTACGGAATTATTCCTCTAAAACCCTAGCCTCCGAGACCACTATAAAAGGATGGCCACACGACCACTATAAAAGGATGGTCACACACAAAGGTTAAGGTACGTCTAAATCCCTACTGAAACTCTGCATAAATTATTTCTCAAAAACCCTAGCCACCTCCTCTCTTTCTCTCTCTCTCTCTCTCTCTCTCTCTCTCTCAAACAAGGCTCCGGCCATCCGGTTTTTCTTGAAACACCCTACCTAACTTAGGCATCGGAAGGCCTTTGGCCAACACCCCCCGGGTGTGGTCCTTTTACTCTGATCTGTTTTGCTGGGAGAAAGAGAGGCGGAGAAGACGAAGGAATCTTGGGCGAATATTCTCATGAGAAAATTTGCTCCCATAGTAGACACATGAACAAAAGGCAACAAGAGCATCTTCCTACTTCAAAAAATCAAAATTATATGTCAATTTGATCCACCTAACAATAGAATTTCATATTGTCTGATTCGATATTTATACAATAGAATTTCATATTCCAATTCCATATTTCAAAATGGGAAAAGACTATTTTTTTTATATAAAAAAATTCCAAACAGCAGAGGGTCTTAATATCTTTTCATAAAACAAACTTCTCTTCAATAATCTTTTGATAAAATAAAGGTGTAGAAAAGTTTGTGTTTTTCTAAAACTTACTATGAAGAGTGGTGAGGTGTATTTATAGATGTACTAGGGTTAAGTATGAAGTTGTATGACTTTTTTTGTCTTTTTACATAATAATAAAACTTAGGCCAAAAGTCACTTTTGGTCCCTGTAGTTTGGTACTTCAACCACTTTTGACCATGTAGTTTCAATTTCGTCACTTTTGACCTTGTAGTTTCATATTTGGAGCAATTCAAGGATAATATAAAATTTCTGTCAATTTCTTTAACGGAGCAACCACTTGCCCCTCACGTGGAAGGGCAATATTGTCAGACCAAAACCCCACGCTAAAAGCTGGTCTCCACCACTTCCCGAGGGCCAGAAAATGGGCAACCAAAATCTCAAAATCTCAAAATCCTCCCTTCTTCACTATTCCAAATTCCCAGCACCTAACCAATCTCTTTCTCTCTCCCTACAGATTCAATCTTCCAAATAACCAATTTCTCTTTCTCCTTTCTCAACTCCTTCCCCCATTCTCCACCTCACACCTACCACCACTCAGCAACTATAGCAATTGAAGGAGAAAGTAACTGATTTGAAAATGAAGTACAAAAGTGTAAAGCTAACCATTTCTTGTTTTGATGGTTGGAGGGCTTTGCTGGTGTCATGTATTTTTATTTATGGTTTTCTTTGGATTTGGCGTTGGTGGTTTAGTTTGTATTTATGCAGGATTGTTTATTCCCGTCTTACTTCCTCCTTTGGTCTTTCTAGGGCTTTTCTAATGAAGTATCTTTATATAAAATAAAAAAATAAAAAACCAAGAATTTAGTATCTTTCTATTATGATAAATCTGATTGCTATTTCACAATGAACATTTGAGTGTTTTTTTTTTTTTTTTTTGACAAATCTGATTGCATTATACCCAAAACAGGGGTTTTACACTTGCATCAAAAAACGCATGTCTGATAATAAAAGAAGAATTCAAGGCCTGTTACAGTTATAGCAAAAGAAGAAAGTTCACAAAAGCATGCAGAGTGGTGGTGGGTGTGAAGTGGAGAATGGTAGAGGGAGTTGAGAAAGGAGGAAGAGAAATTGGTTATTTGGAAGATTGGATCTGTAGGGAGAGAGAAAGGGATGGAGGAGATAAAGATTGGTTAGGTAGGTGCTGAGAATTTGGGATAGTGAATGAGGGAGGATTTTGAGATTTGGATTGCCCATTTTTGTGCCCTGAGGAAGAGGTAGAGAGCAGCTTTTAGTGTGGGATTTTGGTATGACAAAATTGCCCCTCCACGTGAGATGCACATGGTTGCTCCGTTAAAGAAATTAACAGAAATTTAATATTGTCCTTGAATTGCTCCAAATATGAAACTACAAGGTCAAAAGTGACGAAATTGAAACTACAGGGTCAAAAGTGGTTGAAGTGCCAAACTATAGGGATCAAAAGTGACTTTTGGCCTAAAAGCTTAATGATTTAAGTATTATGGTGAAAATAGAAAATTGTGGAGTTTAAATAGAAAAACTCTTATTTCTATAGTGCACCTTCAAACATTGGTCAATTCTCACTTTACCCCCTTAAAGTTAAAGTGACCCACTTTGCCCCCTTTATCAAGGTTTGATGTTCTACAGTGCCCTCTACCATCAATTCCATCCAAAAGTCCGTTAAGTTTGATGACGTGGTAGGGGTTTTAGTAATTTTGTGTACCTAGGTTTTTTATTCACAAAATTTGAGTGGATAATGTGGCAAAATAGAGCCCACCTCAGCATGGATAAAAAAAATTAATAAAATATTAAAATACAAACATACAATTTAAAACTTTAAAAAATTGGATTCTCTCTCTCTCTCTCTCTCTCTCTCTCTCTGTGTGTGCAGGGTGGGTTGCAATGGGGAAGATGGGCTAGAGGGGCAAGGGTCGGGGAGAAGGGGAATAGGTATGAGGGTTGGGGTTCTGTGGGAGTAGGGTAGAAAAAACTAGAAACCAACCCTGCCACGTCATCAAACTTAACAGACTTTTGGATTGAGTTAACGATAGAGGCAATGTGGAACATCAAACCCTGGTCGAGGAGGCAAAGTGGGTCACTTTAATTTTAAAGGGGTGAAGTGAGAATTGATCAATGTTTCATGGTGTACTGTAGCAATTAGGCATATCAATTATAAAATTATAAATATTGTTATTTTAATTTAGAGATCTTTTTTTTGTTTCTTTTTTTTATATATTTGACTACTAAATTAGCTATTATAATGAGTTCAAGTGCTAAATTAGATGACTTTTTAGTTCAGGGGTTTAAGTTCGATTAGAGTCATAATTGGGGGGGTAAAATGATACTTTACCCAAAAATTATCATGTGCCAAGCATGTGATGCAATTTAAAGGTAAATTGGCCATATTACACCAAAAATTATATATATATATATAAATATAAAGAATGGTGAAATATTCAAAATACTAGAAAATGTCCTTGATTAATTCAAACATTAAGAATTGAAATTATTAATTAAATGAGGATAATATGGTAAATTTACATTTTTTCATATTTAAAAAATTTAAATTAAAAGAAAAATCAGATAATATATCTTATTTTTATGGAACACAACTACCCATTATCTTTTTTAATTCTAAAATTTTAAAAAAAAGCCTCTCACATACCTCGAAGCGCGTACGGAGAGGTTAGTAATTTTTAAAAATAAACCTAAACCTAAACCCTAAACCAAACATTAACCTTCTTCGCCTTCCCTCAACCCAACCCACCCTGAACATCATCTTCCCTTTATAAACGCACGCAACCCCCAAGCGCAAAGAGAGAGACATATCACAAATGTTAGTAAATGAATAGGCATCTTTGATGGCCTACTTTTCTCGCTCGTTGTACAAGTTGCAATTAGTGAGGGAAGGAGGTTGATTATATTAAACAGAGAAATAGAGAGAAATCATGGAAAATATGTGGAAGGTTGATTTGGTTTTCTTGATTGCTCTCACATCATGCTGCGACAACTAAGGGTGCATGTCAGTTTGAAACCAATATAATTTAGTCAATCTATATCCCATTTGTGAGTCCTTGAATATTTTGAGGTGCTTAGAAATTATTGTAAAAAATTTCACATATTTAGTGAATTTGTGGGAGTTTATTTGGTTTAATTTAATTTGTGGTTTATCATAAGTGAATAATTAAATATTTATAATTTTATTGTTGTTAAATTTTTTTATTTGGATGTCATAAGTTGAAAGTACGCTTGATTACGGGAATAGACGAGGAGTTTGCCTTGCACTCATGCATTATTACTATTCTAATATGTGATAATATGATTCCATGACAATTAATTTAGTTAGATCAATTTACTGTGGCAAGGTTTTATTTACTATTGATGCTCACCCCTACACTGATATTTTGGCAGGTTTGCAAAGTAGAGAATTAAGAGGTTAGGAGGAGTGAAGATAACTTACAAGCTAAGAGGAAGCAGATCTTGCCTATGTAGATATTTTCATATATTATTTGAGAAGGCTGACCGTTTAATCTTACTTTATTTATTTACTTTATTATGACGCATCAGGCATGGCATTTTATCTTACTCATCTTACTCTGGGTTCGGAGTGTGACACCATCCAATATAGATTGGATTGTGATGTATCCAATCCAATCCGATCAGATCAAAAGTTTAAATACAGTCCAATTCGATCCATTTGAGAAAATACAATAATGAAATATAAAATATTTATCAGTACGTTTAATCTAATCAAACATATTAATATATATAAATTTAAAATATAAATAAAATGCTAAAGAAAATTATTCTCATCTATAATATATTAAATATAACTCCTATTAAATGACTTCAAATGTTCATAACTTTTTCAATTACAAATACCTACAAAAGCAAAATAAGCATGAAACTAACTTAGATTGAATTGGATTCTCACAAGCAAATCCGTCATCTGATCCAATCATGTCAGTTTTGAAAATTAGGAATTCAATCCAATTCGCTAAATCATAGAAACCAATTAAAATTGAATTGAATTGAATTGGATCGATCAATTTGGCTAGATTGGATCTTGCACATCCCCAACGACAATTATGTGATTATACGGCAGTGTAACTGACGATTCGGTGAGCAATGTAGGTGATGAAGTTCGGAACTTAGTAGAGGAGATTCTTTTCTTTGCTTGCGTTGCCTTGTTTTTTGTTTGTTCTCCTCTTTTTCTTAAGTATTTTTTTCAAAGCATAATTTTTAATGATTTTTTAACCGAAAGTAGGATGAAATGTGGTGATATTTAATGGCACGGAGGAAATTGGCACGAGCATGAAGGGGCTGGTAATATTGAAAGAGGTACCAAATGTGAAATCCAAAGTACCAAGAAAAAAAAAGAAGATAAAATTAAAAGACAAAACGGTTTAAAAAGTAAAACTGTAAACTTGATTAGCTGAGCAAAGTTGGGTCTAATATACGAACAAAAAGATAATATACGAACAAAAGAAATCGGGGCCTCGACTCAACAGCTGAGCTTGAGGAACACCCACCCCATTTCGGGCACAGGGAGGAGAAAGAAGTAAGCAAAGCCATGATCTCGCAGTTCTTCGTGCTCTCGCAGCGTGGCGATAACATCGTCTTTCGCGACTGTCAGTCTCTCTCCTCTCTCTCTCTCTCTCTCGACTGATCCAATCTCAAATTTCAGTTACTCAGATTTTTAATTCCGATCTAAATGTTCAGCAACTCAGTTCCTATGTAGTTCAATCTTCGTTTAGATCACTTGTTGCTTTTGGTATTTCTAGTTAGCTCTAAAACACTGTTTTATTCAGCTCTAGACTCTAGTGGTTTTTCCTAGATCGTACATGGATACTGTTAATTTTCCCAATTATTTTTTATTTATGAAGAGACAGATTGAGCTCTGTTTTTGAAGAATTTGGTAACATGTTGACCTTTTTGGAAATGGTTATGGCGAGAGATAGAAAAACAAGTCTAAAGAAACGGTTTTTTTTTTCCACCATAAGAAAGTCTAAATAAATAAACATTTGAGAAATATGTTCTGATGGAGTTTAGTGCTGAAAGATGTTTCTTGATATATGATTTTGTTAATGCAGATCGCGGTGAAGTACCAAAAGGAAGTGCGGAGATATTTTTCCGGAAGGTGAAGTTTTGGAAAGAAGATGGGCAAGAGGAAGCACCACCTGTCTTTGTAGGTATTATCTTACCGAGGAATGTCTGGCATGGGTTAATTTTCCTTGAATATCTGAAACTGTGAAATGGGTTCCATATACGCAATGTACCCATTAAAGTGGTTAATTGGACATGATGATATCGATTTGTCAATTCCCTCTTTTTGTATTGCTTTGTTACAGTAGGTCTTGTCTTGGTTTATAAACCCATTGTGCATGCATATTTGATTGGGTATGGAATGGATATTTGGTTAATTGTGCTGACCTTTTCTTTACTCAATCGATAGAATGTGGATGGTGTCAACTACTTTCATGTGAAGGTTGTTGGACTATTATTTGTTGCAACCACAAGAGCTAATGTATCGCCATCTCTTGTCTTGGAACTTCTTCAAAGAATTGCCCGTGTCATCAAAGATTATGTTGGAGTTCTCAATGAAGATTCTATAAGGAAGAATTTTGTGCTTGTGTACGAGTTGCTTGATGAAGTCATAGTAAGTGCCTCTTATATTTTTTTAACTTATTTGGTGGATCTTTCTTTAGCATATATGACTTCATGCTTCTTATCATCACTGTACGCTCAGATAGTTTTTATATTAGATTGAAAATTTAAAATGTAATTTTTTTGTTACCCTATTCTGTAAATCTAGAATTAACGTCCTCCTGTTGATCATTTTGAAAACATTACTTGTCCTTGTCCCTGATGATTTCCCCCCACCCCAAGGTTATATTCTTACAGTTATCCAAAGGACAGTTTTAATTAGAATTGTTCAAACTAAAGTTTAGCGCGCGCACACACACACACACACACATATATATATATATGTATGTATCAATTGGATTATTTGAGATTGGAATTTTAGAATGCAATAACTAGCCTCTCTTTTGAGAAGTGTTATAACTTTATGTTTTTGAAATATATGGATAAGGAATATACAATTTCACAAGCAGAAGGGTAGAGTAGAGGTTTCCTTTTAGAGGGAGAAGATTGACACTTATTCAATCTGTTTTGAGATTACCTGTCATTATTTAAGATTCCTACAACTGTGGTCTAGAGGCTGGAGATTTTTTATAAGAATTATTTTTTAATTTTGGGGGAAGCAATGAAGGGAGGAAAAAAGGATCACTTGGTTAAATGGGATGTGGTGACTCAATGGAAGAGAAAGTGGGTTTAGGAGTGGGGAACTTAGCAAGGAGAAATACAGCTTAAGTTGGGAGAAAAGGTTATGGAGAACTTAGCAAGGAGAAAGAAAGCTTAAGTTGGGAGAAAGGTTATGGGGATTTTAGGTGGAGAGGAATTTAATATGGCATGCTCTCATTAAGAGCGAATATAGGCTGTATGAGAATGGCTGGGATCATAACGTCCTGATCAGGGGTTCAAGTCAGTGCCCTTGGAATCACATCTCTCAAGGCCTAAATTCTTTTGCTTTTCTTTGCAGATTCGGGGTGGGGAAGAGAATGCGTGGGGGGAAACAAAATTTTATTCTCTTCCTTGTTTTTACAGATTATCACAATCTCATAATTCTCCTAGTGCTAGTTTGTGTTTGAACCCTTCTTCTTCTCCTTTATATTGGGATTTTGGGTTTCAAAGAAACGTGAATGACTCATAAGTGGGGAACTTAACAGAGTGACTACCTATTCTTAAAAGTATGGTGTTGATCCCATCTATGCAGGTTAGGAGAACTTGGGAGTTCAAGTTGTCAGGAGTTGTTTCTTGTAAGTCCTATTCATGGAAACTAATGGATGAGTCTTCTTTTCCTCTTTGTGGCCCCTCTAATGCAATTTGGAAGGCCAAAGTGCCCCTAAGGTGTAGGTTCTAGCTTCAGTTATTGCTCATGGGAAGGTGAGCACCTTGGCATGGTGCAGAGGAGGAAACCTTGTCGGTCTCTTTCTCCTCAGTAGTGTGTATTCTACAAAGGCAATGCTGAATATACGAACTACTGACTGCTCCCTTGCCCAGTTATGTATTTTTTTGTCGATAAGGCTAAGGCTGTATAAGGCCAGCTTGAGTTGGGCAATCCTAGCTTCTTGTGATGCTTTACTGTGTGAAATCTTATAGTTTTTTGGAGGGACGAAAAGGGGTTTGGTACTAAGAAGATGTGTTGTATTGACAATATTTTAGGTTGTTTGGATGAAGAGGAACAAGATAATTTTTTAGGGTGCTAGGGAAAGGATATGGATAATTTGTGAGACAGAGTTGTAGTCTGGACATCCTTGTGGACGTTTCTTCAGAATCTTGGGACTGGTCTTTTCATGCTATTTATTGTGTTGGCGATGGTTTTACTTTTTGATGAGTGATGTTCAGGGAACACCTTGTCCCCTGTGTTATAACTTTCATTTTCTATCCAAAGAAAGTTTGTGTTTCATATAAAATAAAAAAGAAAAAGGGAAACAAAAGATGTTGATAAAATTGATAAGTGCATTCAAACTTTGTGATAATATCATCCATGGAAATTGAGAATATATTGAATCACTTGTGAGTTGACTTTTGTCTTTTCATGTCAGGATTTTGGCTTTGTGCAAACAACATCAACTGAACTGTTGAAGTCTTATATCTTTAATGAGCCAATTATTCTTGATTCTGCACGTTTATCATCTATTGGCCCTACTGGCCTTTTTATGGTATGGTGTCATCTATCAATTAATTACTTCAGAAAATAAATTGTGCATGTGTGGAATATTATTTCCGTTGTTAACTTAGTAGCATTTTAGTTACTGACTACCAAAACTGATGCATGCAGCAAGGGACAAAGAGAATGCCTGGAACAGCTGTCACAAAATCAGTTGTTGCAAGTGAGCCTGGCGGTAGGAAGAGGGAGGAAATTTTTGTGGATATAATCGAGAAGATCAGTGTTACTTTTAGCTCTAGTGTGGGTATTTGTGTCTTTTATTGACTATTATGTGCAACCACTCTTTCCTGATAGGCATTAAAGTATAACAATTATAGATAACATAATAGTAAGTTCTTACAGTTTCTAACTAGCAAAATTTGATGCCATCTTAGCCAAGTGTTATCATGAACTTCTTTGGTTTGATAAGGAAATCCTGCATACCTTCTGTTCTTTTTAATGTCATATGGTATGTCCAGTGGTTCTTCTGAATGAGATCAGCGACATCTCTGGGTATTTAAATTTTATTCTGTTGTGTTCTTGCTATCCAAAGGTGACTGCTTATCCCTTTAGGCTGTATCTAATTTCAAGCATTGTCTTTTCTAGACCTTATATGGAAATTCCATTTATGTGGTTCTTTAAAGATAGTATAAATTATGTTTTAGATGGATTCGTACACCATAGAGGGGCTGATTATCAAGGAACAGGTTGCTCAGTAGCAGCTAATATTAGGGTTTTCGAAGTAAGAGCTGAAAGTAAAATCAATACTAGAATCCTAGTTTTCATCTCGGGCACTTGCGTCTAGACCAAAAATAATCTTTGAGGTTCTACTGCTCGTAGCTTTAGCCTTAAACTTTTAAAATGGATAAGTATTTACCAACCAATCAAATGGCACATCAATCATTCTTGTAAATATGCATGTGGTACATAAACTTTACTAGCAGATTCTTTTGACTTAATTCTAGGCTTTTCCCGAACTTGCCTATATTTATTCAATATATATGGGAACAGTACTATAGAGTCAATTAGATGTGCAGCATTGTTGTATTCCTTTTAGTTAATCTAATGTTGTTATCCAGGGGTACATACTGACTTCTGAGATTGATGGCACCATTCAAATGAAGAGCTATCTCACTGGCAATCCAGAAATCCGATTAGCTCTTAATGAGGACCTGAGCATAGGAAGAGGTGGAGGATCGGCATATGGTATTTGTCTTACATGGCACCAAATTGCTGTTATGTTTTACAAGTTCACAACTATCTTTCGAAAATCAATATTTTCATGTGTATGGTGGGTGCCATGGAGTTGTCTGAGGTGTTATGGTCAAAGCATGATGGTCTGATTTAAGATTTTGAGTTGTGAAATTTTATCTAGTTTTTAGATTGATGAACTAAAAATTTGAGGTAAGATTTTTAATGGATTATATGACCCCAAGAAAAGTCCCTCTTTCTTATGTTTTGAACTATATGATACTAGTGGCTACAATCATCAACTGCAATGCTTGGGTGTAGCTTTAATATGTTTATATCTTGGCAAGTGTTTCTTATCAAACTTATATCTAGTGCTTTCACAATCTCAAATGCTGCTTTCTCTTACAGACTATAGGAGTTCCTTTGGCTCAGGAGCAGTGATACTTGATGATTGTAATTTTCATGAATCTGTACGTCTTGATAATTTTGAAGTAGACAAAACTCTGACCCTGGTAAGTGAAAATGAGCCAGATTATTCTTGTTTAGATAAAAGGTATTCGACTAATTTGACATCTGTTGTTTAAATGATTAATGGGTGTTCCGTGCTACTAATTTTAGGTACCCCCTGATGGTGAATTTCCTGTCATGAACTACCGTATGACTCAGGAGTTCAAGCCTCCTTTTCGTATTAATGCTTTGATTGAAGAAGCAGGAGCGCTTAAGGTGAATACTGTTTCTTAAGTTTCATCTTATGGTTTAAGGTTGTGAAATTAACCGGAAAAAAAAATATATTCAGGAAGATAAAGAACCAGATTTTTATCAAGATTTTGAATATCCTGGACTTACACTATTATGATGGCCTTTGTGGAATATGTATTCTTTTTTACTTTGTATTATTCAATATCATTTATAGATCATGTAGTACTGGTAGGAATTTACAGTTTGGAATTGCCACTGTAGGCCGAAGTGATTCTGAAAATATTTGCTGAGTTCCCATCAAACATTACTTCAAACACAATTGCTGTACAAATGCCGCTACCTAAATATACAATCAGGTAACTGTTTACTTATTATTTATTGCTAAGAAAATATTAGGTTTTATTCAATGACATCACTATACCATTTGATATGATGAAATGGTAAGTACTTTTGCATGACTCTTTAATCTATTAATTAGATGCTGAATTTCACTATAAAATTTTCTTTGTATTTCAATGTTGACATTTTGGTGCCATTGTTCTTTATTTCAGAGCCAGTTTTGAGTTGGAACCAGGAGCAGTTGGGCAAACAACAGATTTCAAGGAAGCAAATAAGAGACTTGAATGGGGTTTAAAGAAGGCAATAAATTATCATCAATTTTGTTATATGTTCATGTTATTGAGTTATTAAGTAGTCGTTTTAGCAGTGCTTAACTTTTCACCCGTTTAATGCCTCTACTATACTGACAAGTTCAATGCAAAACAGATTGTTGGTGGATCTGAACATACACTGCGTGCCAGACTGACCTTTTCACCGGAAGCACATGGTATAATTTTATCATTGTTTTACTGTGGCTTTAGTATCTCCTTCATTGCTTTCATTCAGATACACATTTTATATACATCTCATTATATGTACACATCATTATATGTACACATTCATGACATTACATGCTCAATGCAGGAAATATAACAAAAGAATCTGGTCCAGTTAGCATGACATTTACAATACCTATGTATAATTCTTCAAGACTTCAGGTAAGCCATTGTCATAAGTTTCATACTTACCTCTCTCAAACCATGCAATGGGTGTAAATTTATGGTTAAAATCTTTTCTGTATATTGTTCATCTCTTTATGAGAGTCCTGTTGAATTTGTTGCTCGTATCCTGTTGCTATGCGAGTCTTTTTGGTCAGGTTGTGTTCTACGAGTTGGGTTGGGCTGCTAACCCATCTTGATAAATTGTCCATACAATCCATGTCACTAGGTCACAGGTGTCTTTATAAAACTGTTTACATAGGCGCATAAAAAAGCTAATAACAGTTTCTCTAAAGCTATCTCGTTTTGGACTCGAAAGGACCAATATCAGTTGAATCTGTGAGTTGAATGTGGGTCCAGATTTCATATCCCATCCCAACCTAAATCTCGACTCTGTCACGCCCTTGTTATAGTCCATAAATGGTTTCTTTTTAAATATTTTAAAAAGGGTTGATTTCTAATGGAGCTAAAAAATGCATAAAATGTCGTTTCTTATTTTGAAATATATTGTGTAATGGAACAGGTTGGCAATGATGCCTGATATCTATCCCACCCTCTTAGCATTAGTCGCCCCAGCCCTATAACAATGCTATCCCCAGTGCTTTTTTGAAAAGAAAAAGAAAAAGAAAAGAAAAGAAACTACTAAATCTTCTTTTATAGGTAGGTCTTGACAGGGCAATAGGTAAAGATTGATTACTTGATACATTCTTCCTTGTGTTTGACTGTGCAAGGAGGGTTCATGTATGTTCCTGCATTATGTGTATTGTGCAATGATTACTTTCATGTTGTTTATGTGTTAAGATTGGATAGCTAAACTGTGTTGTTTACATCCATCTCTTGCCTATGAAGGTAAAGTACTTGCAGATAGCAAAGAAATCTGGAACTTATAATCCATATCGGTGGGTAAGATATGTCACGCTCGCCAATTCATATGTTGCTCGTATCTGATCCAATAAAGCTTCATATGTTATGGTATTTCGCGGTGGAGGAATTGGAAAGAAGGGTTCTAGTTCCAAGATGTCTTATGAAACCTTCACTCTATTCCTTCTTTGGTGGGTCTGGATATTTCTCTATTCTTTTTCAGTGGTTTCATTTCTTGACCAACATTAGGCTGTATCGTTGGATTTTTTAGTTGGACAATTGAATTATTGAATTGCTCCTTCTGTAGTGCCTGTTCAATAACTATATAAATACACTCAAATTGCAATGGGATTTTTTATATACTATATTTTCATTGATTTATATGGAGATCTTTGCCATATTGGCAAGTCCATGCACCAACCTCCAACCTGCTTAGCTACCAAAAAGAAATAGGAAAGAAATGAGAAGGCAAGAAGCGTGCTTTTGACATTTGTGGTAATGATGGATAAACAGTTGAGCGAATTGTTTTTAATCCCTGATCTTCTGAATGTTGCATTGATAGGTGTGGTTTATTTGTATTTTTATTAAATAACCCTGCATGAAATCACTCCCAAAGAAGTCAGGAGCCTCCACCAAAAACAATCTTCTTCTTTTCTTCTTCTGTTGTTTTCTTAATTTAGTTAGGCAGCTTAGGGATATTACCCAAGTCATGAACCAGTGAATGTATCACTGAGCCTTTCCATAGGGATTTATTTTCAAATGCCTGAGCAATATAGCTTAGACATGGCCAAGCTCCAAAAAAAAGTGATTCTGACAACATTTCACAAAAAACTTCAATGTACTTTTAAGTGGTTTTTCATGAAGCACTTGGATTTTTTGTATACATATTCAATGTGATTCAAACAAAATCGCTTATGAGCAAAGTGTTTTCAATAGAAACCATCTCAAGCGGACTCTTAATCAAGAACGATGGTCAGTTCTATTAACGCAGGCTTGCCATGAAATGATAAAACCATCCCTTCCACAGTTTTACTGCTGCAAGATATCCAGATTCGTGAATCCTCAGAACGAACACGTAATAACCAAGTTTGTCACCACAACTTTTGGGCTTTGCTTGCAAGTTCAGTGACGGTTTGTGAGAAAATCAACTTTTAACAGTTATAGCTAAACATTCACCCGGACTTTTTACAGCGTGATGTTTGTGTATTTAAAACTGTCATTATTGACAATTTATTCATGTCTTGCAGCCAAACATCATGCTTTTTGAAAGTGAAAAAAAATTCCTTTAAAATAGTATCTGGTCTTATATATTCTTTGTATGTATAAAATCAATATAATTTTAGTGTTTAAGATTGATCAATTTTTACTTACCATGATTGGAGAAGTCATAGATCATAAAACTTAGATAGGGAATCAAGGAATTGGAAGTGGATCAACAACTCTCCTAGTTGATCTTATTTCTAATTTTGAGGGTATTTGATGACCGACTTTGACATGAAACCCGAATAACTTTTAATTCCCTTATGTGTTTATGTGTTAACAAACGTATGAGAAATCATGAATTGGAATAATTTTAATAGTATAATAAAAAATAATAAAAAAATCCAATGAAAACTAGAACGAGGTAATTTTGATTATAAAGAAGGAATGTATACTCTCTTTTTTGGGGTGTTTTGGGAGAAATAAGGGCATCCATCATTCAAGAAAAACTAGAAGCTTTATGATTCATGTAAATTTGAAGAATATTATATATAACAAAACTTTATATGATTCAGCAGGGTTGATGATCTGTCCAAAGTTCGAAGGAGTTAGAATTTGACAAGAGGTGTTTAACTTCTTTTAACAGTGATTCTAAAATTTACTTTTACTTTTAACTAAAAGCAAGTACCTACTTCAAAATCACGCAACTCACTTTAACCTTGAGTCGAGACACCCTTCTAAAGACTCTTTTCCAAAGTGAGAGAGTGGGTAGCCTCATAGGCACCTAGGAGGCTATGGGGCTTTCTATGGGGAGCCATCTTTTCGCAAATTGCAATCTCTTTACGTTTGATTCAAGTCTTATTCTTTTTAGCTTGGAAAAATGGAAATATTCTTACCCGCCAACTTGGACCAACTTTTGTCTAGTAAATTTTTTTGCTACTATAGAACAATGTCGTTATCGTGATCGTGATCATTATGTACATCAATAATGTTCATAAGAGTGATGGCATAACATCTTTATTTTCTTCTTTGTAATGAATTATTTGAGAGGGAGGGTTGGAAACTTCATTGATAATAATTTCATTTGGATCATTTTGAATTTTAGAAGAATTTTCTCAAATTTTAAGTTGAAGGGAAACTTTTTTCATGTAGAATTATTGGGTTTTATTTATTTATCAAGGTTTGATTTTAAAAACAAAATTGGACTCTCTTTTGGCTTGAGTTTGTGAACTTTAATCGAGATTAAACAAACCTAATTTATTTTCTATAAAATTAGGGTTTTCTTTCTTTCTTTATTTTCTAAACCTAAGGAGGACAAAAATGTACAAAATGGCTAGTTTCAATGTCTCCCCTCCCTAAATGGCTTGCAACTTGCAAAGGAGATATAACTCTTCTCAAGCAGTCAAACAAACCAAATGGAAAAAGTCCAAAGAACACCACTTCAAATCCCACAACTAGTAATACTTTGGTGGCCATGAGCCCTGGAATACAAACAATCAAACATCTCTGTTTCTGACAAAACTGTCGTGCACTTCATCATCGTGTGATAGATATACAGTAATGCATAGCAAGTGGTATCCTTATATATTATATTAATCAGTTCTTGGTCTAGATGTATTTTGTATATTTCTCTTTCTCGTGTTAGAAGATGTCTAATATTCGAACACGCCATTCCTTTGTCCATTAAAGCTAAAAAAAAGTCATAGCTTGTGACTTTCTTTCTCCAATCTCAAATAGGCAAGTCATAACAGCACTAAGTTACTTAAAACTTGTAGTAGGATATCAAATTATTCCATTACCCAATTAGGGTTTGACATTGCGGTTCTTTTGTTCAAAAATAAAGGGAAATTGAATACCAAAATGGCAAGGATCGATTGCTTTAATTTGAGTCCATGGTCCATGCCAATTGCCTTGTGAGCAAAGCATTGCCATTGTTGTGAAAAGCAATGATCATCTGAACTTTATTTTGTATATTTGAGTCGGTTGTCGACATGTGCAACAACTGCCAAAGGCTGTTCTAAAATGGTGTCTCACCGACTTACAAGTTGCATCAGCAAAATCTTTGTCTGAACCACACCCCTCCCATCCCAAACCCTCCAACCCCCACTATACAGACAAGCATATAAACAAAAGAATATATGCTAACTGGTCGCTGGTTGTTACTCTTTGACGGTACAAGCAAGAATATTATTAGTTTTAATTTCTTATTATGTATATAGCAATTTAATTATGTAGAGACTATTCTTCTCCATGAATCAATAGCTCATTTTGTTCAGTATTTGTTTTTAGAGTTTGCCCACACAGATGAAGAAAGTTGAGATTCCCCCTCAAAATCAATCGACAATATTAGAGTAGTCCAATTCCTTCTAAATCTATGTTAAATTTCTTAACTTTTCAATATGATAAAGACTCTTAATAAAGCTTTTCATAGTGAGTCATTTACTCTACTAATATAGGGTTTGAAAGTTTATGGCCTAAACTTATTATTATTTTGACTCAGTGATATTCCAAACAACTCTAATGCATGCGGACCTAACTCGAGTACAAGGGGTGGCCACCGCCTTAGCCACCGCATAGAACAACTTCCATTTGTTTCTAAAACTCGACAGTCGTTGCGTAAAAAAAATAGGCCAGCCAAAAGAAATCGTTCACTTTTGACCCAAAATAGAAAGAAATCGTTCACTGTGCTGCAGACAACGAAACAAACCCCAGTCGCTGTCTATTCTAATTTTCTAGAACAAAGTAGGACACGTGGGATTTCTTTTTTTTTTTTCTTTTTTTTTGATAAGACATGTGGGATATAGCTAGTAGATTTATAGTTGGGTTTCCTATACAGGATTGACTAACATAGTTTTCTGAGTAATATTCTTAGAGCATCTCAAGGAGTGCCTTCATATTTTACCCAAATTTTAATTAAAATAGTCAGAAAATTAAAAATATTTACCAATTTAGAAAGTGGTTCCTCCAGTAATACTTTCTATTTTAGCGAGAAAGGTAGCAACGCTGCTGGAGCGTTGTTTTTCCTTCTTTTTCCACCCCTAATTCATCATTAATATTCTCTTTGTAATTTTTACTTATAAAAAATTTTGTGTTACATTATTGATAAATATAAATACTTAATAGATTAAATGAGTTTAAATATGCTTAATAGGTTAAGATGATTAAATGAGTTAAACTGGTTAATAAGTTAATCTAAATAACAATTCAACCAAATTCTTTTTTTTTAATATTTAAAAAAACCAGTCATAGTCTAAACTACAAGAGAAATGAGGTTTTTCACACACACACACACATACTATCGTTATGAGGGTTCGAGCATGAAACCACTGGTCTGCAATTCAATGTCATTTTTCACTAGACTAGACCTTGTTGGCATTAGGGATGGCAACGAGCTGGGTAGGGGCCATGTATTGCAATACCATCCCCATCCCTACTTTCCATCCTCGTCCCTGTCCCCGTTTTAAGAGGTTTCAGGAAATCCCCTTTCCCATCCCCGTAGGAGAGATATCCCCCATCCCTGCCCTAAATCTTCCATGCCAAAATGGAAGAGCTCCTGGGCTTAGCCTTATTTGTTACCAAAACAAAATTATAAGTCTGATCTTGAATAGCTAAGGCATCTAAAAATTCAGAATTTATCAAATCATACCAATTATAACTTTGCACTCATTGGTTTGGGGATGGGGATACCAATACCATCTTCGCTCTATATTCGATGAAGATTTTTTAAATTCAGGAATCCCCGTACTCGATCTCTGTTTTGCCCCAAAATCTCCCCCCATTAAGGTTGAAGACCTGACAAGGATTTCTGCCATCCCTATTGGCACCCAATTAATTTTATAAAACAAGTTACGCAAGTAGTGTCTTGTTTCCGTTTAATCACGTGTCGTATTTGAATTAGAGATTTCTGACTTATTTAATAAACAAAGTCGTATTTGAATTGGAGATTTCCGATCTATTTATTAACCAACACCACCCAATTGGCATCCTATTATTAAACCCCAACCTTGATGTTGATACTACAAGACGGTGCATTGACTTTGACTGCTTTCCATAATGGTTATTACAATACAATAAAAACTAGTAGTTAAGCAAATATTTAATAAGTTTTAAGACAACTAATTCACATACCAAACTAGGATAGGAACAGGATTATTTTGTTATGGACTTGATTTGTGCTGTATGTACATGCTCAAAGAGTGTCCTTATTATACGTAAGGACAACTCTTTTGGCCATGGCAGTCCATTAATCATGATTCATGACACAGTGTGGTCCACTTTTGTTTTTTGTTTAGCTTATACATCTGCACTGCATTGGTTTTAAATTGGCAACAAACCAAAATAATAAAAAAATTAAAAAAAAAAGTACCCCAATCTTTCTGAGTTGGGGAAAGTGACAAATCCAAAGTTCTTCTAGATCCCATATTATATACACAAATGCGGGATTGAATATTGATTTCTAAGCAAAATGATGATAATGAGCTTTGAACCTCCTCCCCCTTTGATCAAGGCTTAAAACATGTTTTCATCCCTTTTTAAAGCACATGAAATTAAACAAGCCAATCTTTTATTTCTTTGTCTTTGAATCTTTTTGTGGGTTGGGTTGGGATTAAAAATGCATGACAGTGCAGTGCAGTCCAGTCCAGTCCAGTCCAGTCCAATCAGGACAGGCTAGCTAGAGGGGGTATGGTGCTAATGATAGCTAGAGAGAGAAGAAAACAAGCAAAGATATTGAATATTGAAGGCATCCCCCATTGCCCAAAACTAGACCATCAATCCCAGTCACTTTCAATCCACTCGGTCGGGATTAGGAAGGCCCTCAAAGACTCATCCCACCTCTCTCTCTCTCTCTCTCTCTCTCTCTCTCAAACTTTGAAGAAAAGAATAGTAAGGCGGTGCAACAAAGGGTTGAGCTAACCAATACCCATTTTTCTGATTTTCCTCAATGACTGCTGTACATCTCTCTCTCTCTCTCTCTCTCATGCGTGATGTGTGGACCCTACTTTAGCTCTTCCAACCAGCGGCGCCATTAGTCTTTACTTAGTTTCCAAGCTCACCCACCTCCCCCTCCCCTCTCTCTCCTCTTTCTCCTCTTTCTCTCTCATTAGTCTGGTTGCATACATACCATGATCCTCATCCTCAATTTATTATAAAGAAATCCGAACACCACCACCCCTTCTCTCCTCTTCCTCGATCTCTCTTTGCCTCCTCCCTCCCTCCCTCTCTATCAACCTCATAAACAAATCCAAGCAAAATCCATAAAAACCCATCACCCCAAAATCCCTCGCCTCCTTCCCTTCTTTTTTTTATTCATATATCAACAACAACAAAAGCCACCCACCAATCACACACCTAGCCTAGTTTTAGCTAGAGTGAGAGAGAGAAAAAAACCCAAAATCCCAAAAAAATAAACAACAAAAATACATAAACAAAGATGAAAGGTGAATATGTTGACACCAAGGGTGAAACTCAAAGCATGTTCTCCAAGCTTCACCACCCCCACCACCTACAACACCAAACCCAGCAACACCACCAAACCCAAACCCAGCAACACCAGCACCACCACTTCCCAAACCCATTCCAAGCCATCACCACCCATCGCGAATGCCAAACTTCCGAGGAAGAAGACACCAGCCGCACCAGCAGCGGCACCGCCACTGTCACCACCAACCCCTCCGCCCAAAACCCCAAGTCCTCCGCCGCCGCGGACCCTTCCAACCCATCTGCCGACGGCGCCACCATCGAAGTCATCCGACGGCCCCGAGGCCGTCCACCTGGCTCCAAAAACAAGCCCAAACCCCCCGTCATCATCACCCGAGACTCAGAGCCCCCTATGAGCCCCTACATTCTCGAAGTCCCGGGAGGAAGCGACATCGTCGAGGCCGTCTCCCGCTTCTGCTGCCGCAAAAATATCGGCCTCTGCATTCTCACCGGCTCCGGAACCGTTGCTAACGTCACTCTCCGTCAACCGTCAACTACACCCGGAGCTACCGTTACTTTTCACGGCCGCTTCGACATCCTGTCAATCTCCGCCACCTTCCTCCCCCAAACCACGCCGTCCTGCCCCGTCTCTGTCCCCAGCGGCTTCACCATCTCCCTCGCCGGCCCGCAAGGCCAGATCGTCGGCGGCTTAGTGGCGGGGGCCCTTGTGGCGGCTGGGACTGTGTACATCATCGCCGCGTCGTTTAACAACCCGTCTTATCATCGGCTTCCCGGGGAAGACGAGGCGGTTAGGAACTCGGGTTCGGGCGATGCCCACTCGCCGCCGTTGTCTGGGGGTGTGGAGAGTGGGGGGCACGCGCCGCCGTCATCGCAATCATGTGGGATGTCCATGTATAGCTGCCACTTGCCTACTGATGTCCTCTGGGCTCCAACTGCAAGGCAACCACCACCTCCACCGCCTTACTGAAAATGTTAATTAATTTTCTTTTTCTTTTTTTTGTTGTGGGTTTTTTTTTTGGTTTTTTTTTGTTTTTTGTTTTTTGTTTTCCCTGGAAATGGGTACTTAGTGGTTACTGTGAATTTAGAACTTAGAAGCTGTTTCTCTTACTCTGTTGCCTTCTTCTGGGTACTGTTCTTTTGCTAAAAATTTTATTTCTATTATTATTATTTAGATGTTGATTAATAGTAGTGTTTTTTATATCAAAATTTGGGTACTTGGAAGTTAAGTTACTGTTAATTTAGAATTTAGAAGCTATTTCTTTGGACAAATGTGTGTAATTACTATGCAGATGCTAATTAGTGGTGGTGTTTTGATCGAAATATGAAAGGAGATTATGAATTTTTGAACAGTGTAGGTTTTAAACATAAATAATAATAATAATAAAATACACAATGCTGGGGTTTATTTTTTGTTTTTTTTCAGGATAGAAATTAATGAAAGTGGTGAGCTTTGGTGTTAGTGTGTAAAGATAACTCAATGGAGTATGTTGTCTTGTCTGATAACTCAGTGTAGGTTTTATATCCTCAGCTGCTGTTGTGGTTAATCTTTAATAATGAGTTTGGGTTGGATCTTGGCTCTTGGCTCTTGGCTCTTTTGGCTCTTTTGGCTCATTTGGCCCTTTGGCTCTTTTGGTGGTGTCAAAAGTCTGAAATGAAAATTCAGAGTTGCTTTTCTTTGGTTATGGATTTGTGGTTGGCTTTGAATGGGGTTTTGGATGATTTTTTTGCTTTGAAGTTTGGAATAGCTATCTCCAAAATCTGATGGCTAATGGGTGGGGGGTACTATTTTGATTCTGCTGAGAGCAGAGTCTAGGCTTAGCTGGTTTCTCTGCAACAGCTGCAGAAGCAGCAGCACCACTGGCTCCCTCAAAGATAAAAGATAACGCCTGTGATTCGGTTTCTTTTTCTTGATTTTCTTCTGGATTTGGATAAAGTGTATATGACAGTGCAGAAACGTGGCTGGGGCTTGTGCTTGCCAGTCCAGTAGGTTTCCTTTCACACAACACTCTCTCTCTCTCCTCCTCTCAGAGAGAGAGTTATTGCTTTATCCAATAGGCAATTAAATGGTCTTTTTTCTCTGATAAGAAAACTTCTTTGGACTTTATTTCTTCTCTATATTTTGCTTCTTTTTCTTTTCTTTATTTTTTTCCAATCTGATCTGATATATGTACTTTCGTTTGTCTCCATCTTACTTTGCTCCCATCCTTTTCTCTGATGGGAAAAAAAGCAAAACATCATAAAAGCCAAAGGTGGCTCGTCCCGAGCCTCTAATTTCTTTTTCTCTTTTGTTTTTTTTTTTTTTTTTTTTTTTTTTTTTTTTTCTTTTTTTTTGTTTTTTTTTTTTTTTTTTGTGTGTGTGTGTGTGGATTCTTGAGTGCCACTGCTGCATGAACCTCTTTGGAAAGAAACAAAAAACTAAAAGAAAATACCTTTGGATGCAGTGATTGGCTTCTTGACGTTGCAGAGAGAGGCCATCATGCCATGTTTCTAGTTGTTGCTAAAGTGCATATGTGTTTAGTGATCATATGGGCCATGGTGTTTTTATGTATATGGGATGCTGTACATGCAGAATTTCAATTGTGATCAAATTAACGAGGGGATTTGCATGCATGTGTGTCTAAGCAAATTAGTGTTAAAAAAGAAAAAGCAAAGGAGGGCCATGAAATTCAGACTTATTTGAGGGGATACTTCTGTTTTCTACAGCTAGAGCACAATATAAGAGATGCATAGTATTAGTAGAGCATACGCGTCAAGTGCTTGGGGAAAAATGTTAACGAGTTTAAGGACATGTTTATGAAGTATAATTGAATCGCATTGGAGATGGTTAATATGAATCACATTGGAGATGGTTAATACTAATCTAATGATGTGTTTGATGTTACACATAATTAAGGAGTTGGATTAATTGAAATACGGGAAGTATATCCATACCATGATATCAACCTATAAATAAAATGTGGGTACGGGGATTGGAAGTTTTTAACCCAAGTCTTTCAGATTATGGGTTGAGGCGTAACATTTCTTTGAGAATTTATACTTTAATCTTAAAGAAGAATACGATTAATGTCTTTTGAAAGCTTAAGTTACCAAAGAATAGATTAACAAAATCTACTAAGCTAGCTATAACATGTATAGCTCATTTGTTTGATCAAAACTTGTAGGAGCCAAACAAGACATCATCAGTACTAGTTTATAATTTAAACTTGTGATCTAAGGTGAGCTTGAAGTTTAGAATTTTTTATTTTTTTTTAAATTCCCCAAAAAAAGGGATTCAAATTTGTGATCTCTTCTAACATTGTAAATTCAATAGTAGTTTATAATTTAATATATATATATATATATGTTGAACCTTTCCTTTCATGCAATCTTGACTATGGCCTACGACCATATGCATTAATTTTTGATGGGGGGAATGATTATTCTGAAGAAAACTAGAGAGTTTGAAGATGACAGGAAATTCATTTCCAGCTTTGTCAAATTTAGTTGGTGATGGCATAGTGTCCAAAGAGAAACATTGAGGTCGAAATGTCATAGCATATCTCATTATATTGATATGGTGATGATATGACACGTAGATCCAAGATCTAAACTCACTTTAAAATTTCTTTTTAAAAAAGTGTCATGCAATTATTTAATCTTTTTTTTTATGCATGTTCATCAACAATAAAAGACAATCATGCATATCTTCTCAATGCTATTAAGGTTTCATAACTTTATGTCAATGAAAACCAGGCTGATTTTCAATTTCACATCCTAATTAGTGAAATAAATTAAAATTTAAAGTTATATCTTAGCTTGACTTCCCATGAATTTTTTAATTATTGAAGAGAGCATATTGCTCATGATTTATCTTAGAAAAAGGAAAAAGAAACTCAAGTTAGATGCGTTTTCATTTTTCCTTTCACTTGAGACAATAAACTTTTTTTGTCACGTCTGAACTTACTAAACACGAAGAACAAAATACTTTTTCATTCCCAAGACTTTTTACCTTGCAAACCAAACGCCTGCTTATCATTTAATTTAAGGAAAGATTATTATTTTTAGCCCAGAAGTCACAAATGGTTTATGTAGTTTATGATAATTGTTGTTATAGTCACTATGATTTCAATTTTGTCATTTTTACCGTTGTACTTTTTACTAATCTTGGTCAAAACCACATGCATGCACCTCACTTGCAAAGGAGTTTTAATGTTTGTGTCCAATTCCACTTAATAAGTTGGATGAATGCTAATTAAAGCTTTAATTAGAGATTTGTATCACTACATGTGGACGCCAAGTTATACTGATTGAAGGAAATTGATAGTACAAGTAAACCACATGGACAAAATTTACAAAATTAAAATCACAATACCTAACTGGCAATTAAGATAAACAGCAAGCACTTTTTATGGATAAATTTTGAATGTGATGATCACAATGTCACTTAAAATTACTAATTCACATGTTATAATATGGATGAACGACATAAATTATATGTTATAAACTTTTAAATATATTATTAATAAAAATAAATACATATATATTATAACATGAATAAATTAATACTACGTGACAATATAACTACCGCAGATAGTGCATTTGTGTGACAACATATTGATCATCAAACGTTATGCCCAAAAAAGAAAAAAAAAAACACCTTGTATCATGCTCGACGATAACATATTTAAAAAATATTTGAATTGAACTACCCCTTTTTTTCAAAGGAAATTAACTTTGAATATTACCCGCATGCATTAATGTACATCTCCACAGACAGATAGGTGAACAACTAATGCCACCAAACCAAAATTTTCCTTCTTTTGTTTTTATTTTTATTTTTACGTTTTCTCTTTTTTTCAGTTTTGAATAAAAGCCACCTTATCCAGACGCATGTAAAAGATGATCAGATTCTGCATAAGTCATATATATATATATATATAATTATTTAAGTGGGCAGGCGCCCTCTTTCTTGACCATTATTTTTGGCTTAATTTCAAACCCCCCTCTCTCTCTCTCTCGACTGCTTTGTTCTGCTAATCATCATTATATCACCATGTTTATGCCCTTCTTAATCTTTGATTAATGTGACTAATGATTGTGCGATGGTTATGATAGCATTAGCAGCCACCAATGGACTCTTGGCCTCAGTTCCTATTTTTTTTTTTTTACTATAAACACTTACATGTTTTTGGTTTTAGATTATACCACCTCCTTTAAATGATGAGCTTCATGAGCAATGGCGGACCTATTAAGGCGTAAAGAGGTGTAACTGTACTTTCTCTCGCTGTAAAATCCATAAGAGGTGCAGCATTTCCTTCCTTACTCCAAATTTTATGATCAGATCGATTATATTCCTCTTGATCACAGTCACGTTCTTTTCAACGGTATAAATATTGACGTCGGATCCACCTCAGCAAATGGACATCATTTTAAAAACAAACATTGTCAATATGGCTTTGATGAAAGTGTACCAGGTTAGGCACTAAAGCAAGCTGGGAACAATATTAAAACGGTGCATTAGTTTCACGATGTAATTAATTAATCAGATCGCACAGGAAAGTGCATATATTTGCGGACACAAAGCATAGACATTGGAAAACATGTTTAAGATGGTTTAGTTTTAAATTAAGTTGCAATTTGATTTTAACCTAACTATGAAGTACGTGTCACCTTTCTAGTTAACGAGCAGAATCAAGAAGAGAATGTCTTAAATTGTTGTTAATTCGTTAAAATGAATAAAATATAGATGGGGTAGAATAGAAGTAAGTCCATATTCCACCTAACGATGGAATAAAGCAAAGCAAAGCAAACAATCTTTTTTTTTCTCTCTCTCCCTTTCACATATTATTTACGTGAATGCACGTGGGTTCTAGGCTCTAGCCATGTACTTATTTAATTCTAATTTCTCAGGTATAATGTCTTAGAATGGATATGCATGCATTGCTACAAGAAAATGTGTGCACGAACAACAGCTATGGCATGTCCTCAACTATTTTCAACATACCATAGCATGTGACATGCTTAATTTGACGGTAAAATAGACAGAATATGGAAGTATCAAATAGTATGACTGTTAAAATTTTACTCTCTCTCGGATTTTCACCTAACTTTCTCATCAACGCTTCTTTTTGTAGGTGAAAGACATGAAACGTTTTTCTTCTTATTCAATAATGTTACCAACTAACTACTGGGATGAAGTTAATTTCCAATTCAGGCAGAATTTCAATGCATTTGAAGTAGGATGCATACCAAAGTCTTC
This sequence comes from Prunus dulcis, assembly GCF_902201215.1. Taxonomy (NCBI): domain Eukaryota; kingdom Viridiplantae; phylum Streptophyta; class Magnoliopsida; order Rosales; family Rosaceae; genus Prunus; species Prunus dulcis. Next base: position 39,687,388 of record NC_047650.1, on the reverse strand, counting down.
CATTTCAATGCATAGGCTCCTAATGCTTCTTCACTTTCATCATGTGGGCCATGCCCACATTTACAACATTGTTCTCTTTCTTCTCTTCAACGGTAGAAATTTACAATTGCGGCTGAATGGAATCTTAATTCACCTGTTTATTCAAGTAGCATCAGATATAGGAGTGTCTCGGTAACCCAAAATTGTGTATGCATGGTTCAACCGTTGAAATTGGTTATATATCCCAACTTTCCTACTAATTATGTATTTTAAAAAAACTCTCACGTTAATTAGTATTACTTTTTACGAAGAAAAATTGTCCAACTTAGGACAAAAAAAAGTTGTACAACTGAGAAAATTTAACCCACCTTCTAGAGAGAGAAGAATATAGGCAAATGAACCAGTAATAAACAAACAGTAAAAGCCCAACAATTTCAATTTCTTCTTCTTCTTCTTCTTTTTTATCTTTTTTAACACAAAGCAAAAATGAAAGGCAAGATACAGCCTTTTTTAAATTTTGCCGATGACTACGATTGGTGAGATTAAGGAAAAAGCATGAACACACAGAGAGAGAGAGAGAGAGAGAGAGAGCAATCTCTTTCAGCCGAAAAGAAGAGTTGGGAGGGATGATATGATATGATTCGTGAAGAGGATATGCTACTGTTGCTGCTTTGTTCGACATCTCCGAAACACATGGGATTTTGCTGTGTGCAGTGTACGGCGGTCGGTGTGACTTTTTTCATGAGTTCGAGTTTCTGGGAAAAGAAAAGCTTAAAAAGAAATATATATATATATATATATATATATATTCAGGCATGCTTGATGCTTTCTTTGCCATCAAATTTGGACGCATGCATGCATGCATGATGATTAATCTGAAACTGAATTCCTTTTCAGCTGGCTCGTATCAAACAACATAGCCCTAACAGCCAGACCTACAATTTTTTTTTCATGGGGTGCCAAATGTGTGAATAGCTAAGTTGGAGGGGCCAGCATACGACACTTGCAAGTATTTTTGTCAATATAGTTTTTTTTTATTGAATTAGATTGTATTTTTATTTTTGTCCTTAATTATGTATAAATTTATGAATCTACACCCTATATACATTATTCTACATACATTTTATACGTATGCTTAATGTACGGGTCGGTGTGTATATAATCATAATAATGCACCTAATCAAATGGCCAAATTCAAACTCTAATCTAACACTCGAACTTAGTATATAAAAAAACAAAAAAAAACTTTGTATTTGATTCTAATCCGGTGGTTAACTAATGTAATGAAATCAGTGATCCATTCTCCATTCTCATCCCTGCGGGTCCACTGCCCACATGAAGGCATCGGCTGGGCATGGGTGGGGTGGGGGGTGCAAGCAACTTGCAAGAGGGTCAAGGCAGGCATCATTGAACAAAGTACACGTGTACGGTTCTGGTTGCCCTTTCGGTTTGACCGTTCAAGTTGAAACCTGGGGGAGGGGGGATGGGTTTATCATGTATGGGCTAGTTTTGTCGTGGTGTGGGCCGTTGGTTCTAGTCTTGTCTTCCTTCAAATTTGCTCAAACATGCTTCTCTTTTTCTCGTCTTGTGTGATACTGTTCCCTCGTGCCCTGAGTAGTTTGAATTTCTCTCGTGCCATTTGGTCAACATTCCAAATGTGCATCCATTTTGCATTGCAACTCTCTCACTTTTACTAAAACCCGACAGCCTCCACTTTCTATTTTTGGTTGGCCTTCAGCCAGGCTTGACTCAGTTTCAGTTATGAATTGTTTGGGTAGCATGTTTTTTCTTTGGTCCAAGTTTGGGTACGCATTTACTTATTAAGGAAGGGGAATTAAACTTAGGACCTCGAGTACAGGGATTAATGCTATTAACCAGTGCAAGAGAGATTAATGCTATTAACCCCTTGAGTTATAAATCTCTTGTGCAAATTTCGGATTTATATTTCTCTACATGTATTATGGAGACTTTTATATGGATGAGTGATCAACACTGTCCGGTTATAACTTATAATATAGCGTATTATCAAAGTTTTTATTATAATTCAGATTATGTAACAAATGGTATATATATACCTTCCCCTTTAATTGGACATTATCTATATCTTAGATAGCCATGTGAGTGCGAAATTCCAACATGTTGGAATATAAATGTGGATACCCACCCCGCATAGCGAAAGAAGAAGAAGCAACATTTACTGCAAATCAAAGACTTGGGTGTTGCACCAATAGACTAAGTCCAGCAATGATTAAATTGTGGGAAGACCAATTAAGTCTCAAGTAGTAGGGGCCATTAGGGATTAAGAAGCAAGAAGTTGATGTCTGGCGCCTATAAAAGTATGCAATACTTATCTTCTGTGTTTGGGATTTATAATTAAACCCTCAACTTTAAGGACAAAATTAAAAAAACCCTAACAAACCTTTAGATTTGTAATGCCCTGATGAGATTGAAAGTCAAGCAATATCAAGAGATGAATGTTCTACCCAAAATCTAACCTGTCAAACATTACAGATGAATGAAGCAATGACTTTGAACTCTCGCGAGGCAAAGAGAATTTGGGAGTGCAGAAAGAAATAAAGTGAAATGTGGGCAATGGCCCATGCAAGAGCAGACGACTTCCACTTGCATCAAGTGTTGGAAGTCGCCAACTCACAGATGGGCAACTGTCCTTCAATGCGACTTGAAAAGGGTAACTGGCAAAAAGGCCATGGCCGATTTCTTTTAATAAAACCTGCTAATGGGTTACATTACATACAGCTCCTCTCAATCTCTTTATTTGCAGCTTTCCATTTCGAACATAACATATATGATATAATCAAATGTTTACCGTTCTTTCCCTACTTGATTTTTTAAATTTTACATCCCTTAAAGAGTCGGGTCCTAATCTCTCCGAGTCAGTTTCCCTATTTCTACTACTACTACTTGCTAACTTTCTACACTGTTTACTAGTGTCAGAATTCAAAAAAGGAACAGTCATTGCACCATCTGAAGCATACCGGTTTGAATCAGAGAGTGGTGAATGCTTCGTACTTGAGGGTGAGGAAGAGGATGAGGAGGAAGTGTCAGAATCCGAAAAATTCCTCCAAGGGCTATTCCAACCACGTCCTGAATCACCAAATATATAATCGGACAAGTCATCGGCGCTTGAAGAATCACGAGTGCTATCAGTACTACAAGAACCTTCGTCAGAGTTGTTGCTGATAAGGGAAGAATTGTCACTTGATGAGTCCTCTTCTAAAATCCTTTTCAGCTGAGAACTCGTTGTATCCTCCGGAGGATTTGAACTGGCTAAGAATGGGTCAACGCTAGAATGTGGCGGGACAGACTTCGGTTTCAAATTGGTAGTCTTTCCACTAATCCAGGAAGGAATGGCTCTATGTTTGGGATCAGGAGATATTATTCTGTTTCTTATCAATCTCGGGGCCCTCGGCAAGCACCTGCAAGATAGGTGTCGGAAGCCCAAACGATAAAAAGATTAGAGAAACTAAAAAAGAGGCGGCAATGTGAACAAAACAGAAAAGGTCAAGAGATCACCACCTCGAATAAAGAAGCATGTATGCCCCTTTCATCAAGACGTTTTCAAGTTCAACAGCTGTTACCTGCACAACCACATTAAACACATTATTGATTGAAAGCACTCGAATACGAAATTACTGCAATATTCTGGTTATGCATGAAACAAATAAATAAGAAAATCATAGGAAATGGAAACACGAGACAGGGCTAACTAGCTCAGTATATAATTTGTAGTGCTGTAAGGGCTGGATGCTAGCTAATTATGCATCAATCATAACAAAATTTAAAGCACTGCTAAAGTCTTCATGCTTGTTCACCTCAAATCCATTTTTCTAGAGAACTTTTCTAAAGCTCCTATCATCCGAATTAGAGGTAAAATAAAAATTCATCACTGTAACACAGTTACACAAATCCCTATAATCACACAGGACTGATCTTTGGGTGGAGGAGAAGAATCTTTGAAGGTGTAAGAGGGGAGGATGTGGGCCATTTGTGGGACAGAGTTTGTTTTTGGTCTCGGTTTCCTCCGAATTTCGAGATTGGTCTTTTCATGCTATTTATTCAGACTGGAATGCTGTTGTCTTGTAATTCTGTTTTGTTGTTTACTCTCAGTGTTTTTCCTTCTTTTTTTAAATGTAGACTAACTGACGTTTACAGGGAACACCTTATCCTGTGTTGTATGGCCTTCAGTAAATCAAGGTAAGAGAGCCCTGTAAAATAACTCAGATAACCCCATGACTTAAAGTAGATACAGCTAAAACCCAAAGCTAAATAACAAAAATGAATGAGTAAAGTTGCAACCCACATTAAAATACCAACTTTGTAAATAACATACCGTGCTGTCATCGATCTTAAACCACTTGTTGTGGGAGTTCTTCACGTAGCACACATAGTGACCAGAAAATGCGGCATTCATGATATCCAAGTGAACAACCACCCCATAGAGTCTATATATTGGAGATTTATCACTTGTACCACTCATATAAGGTGCCAAGTCCAAGATCTCAGGAAACCGAATAGGCTTATTGATCTTCCCAAATTTTCCCGACTGTTTTACAGGAAACACACATTAGATAAAAGAAATAAGATACAAACAGCCCAGACTAAAAATTCATGCTTGAATAACTCAATTACCTGAAAACGCTTCAGTGCAATGGTAAGGATATTGGGAGCTTCCAGTATTGTCAACTTCTTTTTGGCCTTCTCATACGATTTGCATCTGATTGATCGGATATTGAAAGCACCAACAAAGTTAGTGCATTTTAAAGCCAGTAATGCTATAAAATAGAAACTTCAATCAAAGTTATTCAAACTTTGAGGGCAGATCAACGAGCAACCATGGCAGATTGCAAAAGGGGAAAAGAGGGTGAACATTTAATGGATATTGTTTTATGCTTATTACATATAATCAATGTTTTCACATGATACATTATGCCACAATCCTAAAAATGTAACAAGGACATCTTTTTTTCTACACTTTTCGCTCTAAAAACAAAATGTCAGACAATTATCATAGGAAAAAAAGAGTAGCAGGTTTCAAATTTCATTATAGCACACACAGTTTGAACTTGGGGCGTAAAAGAGCATTATTGCCCATAGTATCTCATCAAAATGTAAATTTTTTACAGTATTGAATGCTTTGCCAAAATGATTTACCAGTTATAACCTATCAAATGTAGAAAATTTAAGCAAACTTAATACATAGCTAACAGAAATATGATAGCAAAAAGAATTTTCAGTTCAAAGAACAGTGATTCTACACTAACTATGTAACAAGAACCAATAGATGCTCGTAATAGACTTATGGAACAAAATACAACTAACCTGCTACATTGGTATTTGTTCTCCCCATCCAAGGTCTCAGTACTGGTGAACCGTCGAAGAGCCTCTTCCAAGGTTCCTATATCACCCTCAATCTCAACAGTAAGATCCATCATTCTTTCCTGCCGCTCAGACTTTCCTTGGCACTTTGAGCATTCTATCTGCAGGCCATAAAATCAAATTTATATGTTCCATTGAGGCAATTATTAATAGTGAGATGTCAACAATCAAACAGCATTGGAATTCAGGCAAGAAAACAGAGCTACCCTTGGTTGTATATAATTTATAATACCATTAAATCTCTAGCAGGCCCATTACTATGCATACCTTTGATCGAAGGTAGCCTCCAAATGTAAGGCCTATTAAAGTTGTTTCTTCTTTCAAAGAGCGCGATGCATTATCCCCAGCTTCCATAAGGCAAACAGATTGCATCATATCAATAGCATACCTGTCAATTTAACTTATTAAATTAATATAAGGATTGTCCAGAAGATGGAAGAGTGATAGTGTGGTTCATGCATAGAATAGTATGAGACACCTTAGAAATTCATGGGCATCTTCTTCTCTCCCATTACCAAGTTGACTTCCAATATTTCTTAACTGGGAGAGTATTGCCATAGGAGACAGAGGGGATTTTCCTTCCTTTGCCTTCGAAACTAGACTTTCAAACTCACACATGAAACACCATTCCTTCTTTACACCTGAAACATATTAAGACTCATCAATAAACTTAACACAATATAGAGCTACCGACCATACTAAACGAGTATTCAATATGAATCCATAATGGAGAACATGCTCGAAAACTTACAAACTTTATAATGGAGTCCTTGAAGCAAATAAGCAGTCAGAGGTGGAGTGAATGCCAAGCACTGGAGCACCGCATTGGCATAACAGCTGCAAAATAGGAAAAAAGAGTATGTTAAAAAGGGAACGACAACACTTCTCACACAAAAGGCGAATCCACAACAATAGAAAAACCAACTTTTGATCTATATAAGCTGTTGGAAAAGAAAACCAACCAAGACATATGTAAAGTTGTATGCACAGACTAATTGTAGAAAATTCAGTTAAATAATGAATGATTGTGTCAAAGCACAGGGTCCTTTCCCATTGCTGGTGTAGAGGACTGACAGAAGGCATTAGACCATACATGTGGAACTTGGTAATGCTAACAATATAAAAAGACAAGTAGCAGCACAGAAATTCACCTTAATAACAAAACATTGCATTCAAAAGTCAAGGTTACTGCTACAAGACTTCATGAAGATCTAATCAGAATCACTTAACGACTCAGTTCTATGCACTTGTTAATTTTTCAAATATGTTCGCATAAAGAGGTATCATTTGACATTACCTGTTACCACAATTTATAAGGCCAGAAGGGCGCAATTCCACCTTGTTCCAATTGTAAATCTTGACAAATAATTCATATGGAAAAAGTTCCTGCAGAAACAAAAAGCATAATCAACTAAATTTTACTGCAAACCAGCAAAATCTTAAGGCATGTACATTATGAAAGGATAAAAGCTCAAACCTTCTCAATATGTTTTCCTGCAATCTCTGTCCCAACTCCCACAGGATAGTGCTTTGATATTTTAGATCCTCTAAACTGATCAAAAACTTTAAACACAGACGTTTTCAAGCCATTCCTATCATTTGAAGAATTTGTAACTTGAGATGAAACAGCATCCCTAGCCTCAACAAAATCAACTTTTCCAGCTTTTACACATGGAAGTGAAGAACTTTCAACAGCAGATGCAAGACGAGCATCAGAAACACTGGGTGGATATCCAACTTCCCTAGACTTTGAAAGATTTGAAGTTCTGCCACAGTTATTAACAGCATGGTTGGACCGTTCCAAGCTTGTGGGTAGCACTCTACTAGAATTCAAAGCATCTGTACCTTTTGAAACTCTTTCGGTGCGAATAGATTTATGAACAGCAGGCAAGGAGGATGGCGCAGAATTAACTGCTCTGGACTTTAAGGCATGTAAATCACTGCTAGATCCATTAACCTCGTTATTCGACCCTTTACAGTTCCGGGATGGGGAGTTCCTGACCTTAGGAGCATCTCCACTGATCTTCTCTGATAAATCAGCTACATAAATTGACTTGTTGAGCTCTGAACAATCTGTACAAGCATCGCCTAGTATAGTGCCACTTGACCCAGAGCCAAGCGTACGCAGGGCAGGAGCAGTATTTCCAGACAAGTTGAAAGAAAACTGTAAGGAAGACCCAAAACCAGCTACCTTGCTATTACTGGCTACACTGGAATTGGACACCTGGACATCACTACTGGACCCTACAGAATCGAGCGTTCTCCCCCAGAAACCAGAAGATGGTGTACAAGACTCAGTAACTGGACCCTCACTCCTGCTACTTTTGTTCAAATCTGAAGAACAATTTGATCTCCGCTCGTTCTCTCCATCATTGCAACTAGGTTTAGCCTGACTTAACTTACCTAATTTAGCAAAACCATTAACAGAATCAACCAAGCTAGCAAATTTTGGAGATAATGGCTTAGATTGATCAATGTTGTCGACATTAAAGGAAGTGTGTAGCATGTCAAGGGCATCATTAGCAGATGGATGCCCATCTGGTCTGTCAGATTCACATGAACTAACACTCTCACTGACAGAAGCATCATCCGAAGATCCAGTACAGCTGGCAGAAGTAGAAAATCCAGAAAAAGAGGTAGCTGATGATTCTGAAGTAGAATTTGTTCCTTTCCTGTCGGAAAGAAATTCATCTTCACTATCATCATCTGTTATACATTGAATTTCGGGAGCGCAACCAGGATTAGGCAATGCAGGTTCCTCAGAGAATCTTTCAACTGACTGCCTATTTTCAATCTTGTCAGTATTAATTTCAAGGTCTTTCTTGGCCACGTTCAGGCCAGCATCACCTTCCCCGTCAATACTTTGATGACTAGGAGGATGGCATTCTTCCTTGTGACCTTGTCGCCAGTGAATAATTTGACACCTCCCAGAACTGAAACCATTTGGATGTCATGTCAATATTGTAAATATAATACTATACCAATTATAGAAACCCACAAGAGCGAGAGAGCGAGAGAGAGAGAGAGAGAGAGAGAGAGCACATGAAGAGCCATGTGTGTGCACCTGAATAAACTACAGCTTACTAAATAGGTCACCTGTTAATGTTACTATTAGGTTAAGGACTGCAGTTCCTGGACTTCTAGTCTGAACAAATTTACCCTTACAGATTGTTAAGGCTTTAAATGTGGTCGAATTTGTAAGTTTTGTGATGTTGGTTGGCGGGAAATGCTAATTTTTTTCCCTGATGTCACCAAGGAGAAAAAAATAAGTGTGACAGTAGCATGGAACCAGGCCATCATGAAGGCAAATTATGTTCACCTTTTTATCCTTGTCGTCACCCACACGACAGAAATGTAAATTTGGATTGCATTGAAAATGTTGACAAACTATAAATGTCAAGTTTTTTAAATTAGAACTACAACGACTAAAATGGAATTGAGTCTAAATTACAAGGAACAAAAATGTAAATTAACCTTATTATTAACTGGTATGAGTGCAGGAAAAAGTAATATCAAGCAATAAGAGATTAATGATCGCCACCAGAACAAATGAGATGAACACTGCATGATACCAGAAATACAATCTTATTAAGTCTATCATGTGAAAATCTCTATGAAGACCTGACCACAGTCATTACAAAGAACATGCAAGTACATGTATCTTTGGCATTTTCAACCTCGGGATCCATAGCTTAACCAGGAAATAAAGTTGACATCAAGTATTGAAATGAACAATTCCACAAGACTTTTCTTCAAATCTAATTGGGGTTGGCTACAAGGATTATTTTTCATCATTCAGCATTATCTAAGGTCGATTTTTTTTTCAAGCCTCAACTCCACTCTACAGTTTATGTGATCATAAGATGTCAGCAAGTTTGAAGGCATTCTCTTAATTATTTGACTGTTCGTCTTTTTTATTTTTGACAAGAAACAGAAGATCAGTTGTGTATGCCTGTTAAACAAAAAAAACAAAAACAGATCTTCTAATGGTTCTTAATCATGAGCAAATCGTTGCCTTCTCAGTTGTAGTAACAACTTAGTAACTAAAAGCCCTATCACTTCAACTTTTTTTCTTTTTCTGATAACAGCCACTTCCTATAACACATTGTAGGTACTCATGGGAGGCTTGGTAATATTCAATACAAAATAAATTCATCAAATTCCTTCTCCCTATCAGGGGTTAACAGATTTCCTCAAGTTTTAGCTTTTTCGACATATTAAAAGTACAGAATCAGATTAATGACAAAAAACCATCCAATGAATCATATTCACGAAAAGAAAAATCCATCCATCCCAGAAAAACAAATACATTAACAAGTGGGTTTCACACAAAAATTCAGAATTACCAAACATGTATTGTAAATAAACGAAAAAAAATTACCACTCAAATCACATAATTACAAACCCGAAATGCACAAATTGGTCAAGCCTAAAATTATAGAAATTAGAAGAAAAAGAATATATTATCCATTTTTTTTAAAAACGTACCAGTACCGAACCGCCTTGCAGCGGGCGCAGCGCGTGGTGGTGGGGCAGTAACAAACAGCGCAATAAGAACCTTTATTCTCAGCAACCGAAACGGCGGCGTACCCAGCCGCGACCTCAAACTCAGCTCTAGCAGCTTCCTCCTTGGCCAAGATCAAAAGCCTCTTGATCTCCTCCGTTCTGGCCTTCGCGAGGCGCCATTTCCTTCGGACCACGAAGAAGCCGATCGCCGGCACCAAAAAACAAGCCACCAGCACGAGGCTCCGAAACCCTAGATCCCCAACCACATGCATTTATCCTCCACCCAACAATACACGCATCCAAACGGTGCCGCTAACATAGAATCAGAGGTTACAACAGATGACGCCTATGGCGGTGGTGGTGGTGGTGGCGGCGATTGAGCTCGCAGAGCGATCGGACGATCACAGCCGTCCAAATTGCGCCATTGCGAAATGGACGGTGCTGATGATGGTGTAGAAAAAATTGAGAATTTAGGCGAGGGAAATGAAGAATGTGTTTGGTTTGCTTGGAGAGAGAGAGTGTGTGTGTGTGTGTGTGGATTGTGAGCTTTTGGTGACGGTTTTTTTGATTCGGACAATAATGGGGAAAAATCGTTTCAGATTTTAGGGCTTGAAAGAGAGCCAGAAATAGATGGGAGAGAAATATTCCCCAAAAAGTAAATATTAAATCAAATTCAACAGAATAAATATTTGTTAATTTAAATTTTCTTTTGTGCGTTGAGAAAATATTTATTTTACAAAATTGATGGTCGGGAGTAAGGAATTTTGTAGCAGGCATCGAGAAGCGTGAATTCTTCGTTCTCAAATATTCGGTTCGAACCGGCCGGTCGGGCCGGAGCTTGTGAGGTTTTTTCAAAGAATTTTCTAGGTCCGGTTTGGTTTGTTGTAAAAGATACGGAATTGGACGGTTGCATGGTGTCGCATGTGGAGATTAAAGGGTAGAGTGAGCGTGGGGAAAGTGGGGTGAGAAGGAGATCCAACGGTGGAGATTGGTTGGTGGTGGCTGGTTTATATCTGAGGGCGATGGTTCACTCACCAATTTGGATACTTGCCATACATAGTGAGTGAGATTCCAATTTTGTGGTTGTGGGAATTAGGCATTTCACAAGTAATTTGCCTTTCCTATAGGTATGAGTTGGTTGAAATAGACAATCTTCAAATGACCCAAACGTAATAGTAAAAGCCTGGGAAAAAAAAAAACATAATAGTAAAAGATGAATTTATAAGTTGTTAACTCAAATCAAATGTTACGTGATTCGTTTGAGTTGCAAATTGTAATTGAGTGCGTGTATATGAGTTTTATTTTTAATCACTTTAATCCTCAAAAGGGAAACGCATATTGAGATTTTCCTCTTGTATAATTAACTCGTAATTTGGAAACATAATATATGTTAAATAAGAATGCATCTATTGCATATTTACTTACTTAGAATAGAGGAATTTATGAATTCTGGAAGTTGAACTACGTATTTTGATATGAAACAAACATAATTTTTTTATTCCTTATGTGAAAATCTGAATTTAAAAAAACTCAAATTTCTCATGTAAACATAAGTGAAATCAATGTTCAAAATAATTTCAATACATGTACCAAGTAAGCGAACAAGTCACTAAGTAATTATATTCTACAATTTGGAATATATTCCAATTTTGAATCCTCACCTACTGATCAAAATAAGAAGACATTACTTTTAAAAACAAAAATTAAATTGAGTTAAGTGGCTATTCATGGTGTAAAACAGATGAGACAACTAGGCATAAATTATAGCCTTTGATAGCGTTGAGAAGCCATATTTCCATTTTCAGTTTTTCACAAATTGTGTCAGAATGCAACACAATAATAAAAAAATATTAACTATATAAGCTATGAATTTTTCTATTTTAGATTTCTTGGTCGGCCAGTATAAATATGGTGTAACCAGATCCAGATGTTTTGTAATTCAAAGCTGAGTAGGATTGGACTAAGCATGGCCCGTGAAACGCATAGAATAATAAATGGGCGTGCGCTTAGGTCGGTAAAGCACAAAATTTCTTTTTTTCTTTAGTATTAATGGCTCTACTTGACTATTTGGACTGCAATTATATTCAAAGCTTGAAGCGTCAACAAATGGCAAAAATACAAAGATGATAAACTCATATTTTTGACTAATGGGTACCATGTCCCATTTTTTTATTTCCATATGGTAATTTTTCGGTAAATGTCAAAATTGGGTTCACAAATAAGCTTTTTCAACCAAAATTTGGATTATATATATTTTTTAACACGATCGATGTTAGGAAGGAAAATCGAACCTAACGCTTCAGATGAATGGATAACTTGATCTAGAAGCCCTCTTTTAAACTTAAAAAATGGCAAAATTTCAAAGATGATAAACTTATACTTGACTAATGGGGTCGATGTTCTATTTTTTTTTTATGGTATGGTAATTTTTTCCTTGTGGGAGATGGAATGTCCTTTCATAGGTAAAAATGTTAGCTGAAAAGACAAGGGACACATGACAAGGAAGAATCCTAGTCCGCATATGCTACAAGAAAAGAATTGTTGTTGTTTCAAAGTTCAAGCAATTGTTAAATATGAAAATAAGACAAGCACTAGCACTAGCAATTGTTTCGAAGTTTAAGCAATTGTTGAATATGAAAGTAAGAGAATCACTAGCATAATTTTCTCTTTGGAGAATGGAAATAAATTTTGGAATTAATGTTACTATGTAGAATAGAGTTTGGAATTCACACCAAACTCACACAAGTCTATTGGCTCTCACTTGAATGAAATTCCCGAAAGTCATAAGGGTGTTCATGGGTTTGAAGTATAGAAAAACAATCTATGGAGGGTCAATGGTATGAATAGCTTAGTTGGGGGCATTACATTACTTTTTTTTTTGGTTTGAAAATTTCCATGATAGCTTCAAATTGTTCTAAGTTTACAAAGAGCCACATGTAGGTTGGGGCACGACCACTCCAGGCATGCATATACGCCACTGTACAATTTAGAATACCAAAAGAGGTAGGCAATCAATCCATTGATATTTGACGAAATTATAATTAAGCATCACTTTGGGATGTTGGTTCATAAACTAATCGACTCGTAATTAACCAGTTGTAGTTTTGTCTACACATAATTAGTTCCCAACCAATCATCTACTCTACAAATTGAAAACTAGGTTTCCTAAGCACAATTAAAAGGTTATTTTGATCAGAAAGCATCATTGAAAGGTTATGCCCAAAAATGTGCGGTCCTTAATTTGTTAGCCAACCCAAGCATTACGACTCTCTCATCTTTCCTCCTCCTTGCTTTTCACCAAAAAGAGGAATGCGTGTTTCATGTTAGGCCCTACATATTGTACATAGGTTGCTAAATACAAACAAGAAAGTATTAATAATGTTTTTCTTCCAACTTAATATCTCTAAAAACAACAATAAAACAAATGACCAATTAATGTAGCGGTTTGGAGTAATTGTTCTCTCAAAAATAGTTATGGGTTTGAGTCATAGCATCCGTGTAGTGTGTGTGAGTTTAGTATATTATCAACATTTTCAATATAAAAAATCCTAAAAATAAGCAATGATGGCCTTGTTCTATTATCAATCAACGATTCAAACCTCAACAAATCATCACAACTTCCTGAAAGTATAGGAATAACGTTAAGGAATGTACTTTCCGTCCAACTTCGAAGCAATTTTTACGAAATATAAATTAGCAATATTGTTATTTGTTGCACATGGTTATAATTTGCTTTAAAGTTCAAAGCAATTTCAAGGAAGTATAGGAAGAACTGACAAAAAAAAGAAAAAAAGGGAAGTATAGGAATAAAACTAGCTAAAGCTAACTATTACCCCCAAAAAAAGAGATCTAGTGCATTTCCTAAATCTAATTTTGATTTATTTAATTTCCACCTAGTTTTATTGTTTATTTGAAAATTGCTTTCATAGATTTACTGAAATGAAAACCGTTTTCATAGAGAAGGGGTTTATAACTCAACTGGTTAAAAGTATTTACCATGCGTCTCAAATCTTAGATTTGATTCTCCCTCTCCCAATATCGTTTGTATAAAAAAAATTTCATAAAAAAAAAACATGTGGTAGTCTTTAATGCTCAGAAGAGATAAGGGCCCAAAGGCCCAAAACAATTCCTCAATTTGGACATAGTGAAATACATCTAAGGTTCTGTGGGCTTATCCAGCAGTGCCTGAATAGGATAAATAAAAGACCCAAATCAGATCCTTATGGATCTATTTTATTATCACATGCAAACCGACAAGAATATATATAATTTATTTAAAAGCCCTTTAAAACTTATTTCCTTCCATATTTTCCCTTCAAAAGTTCAACAAAACTTTATTTGGGGACTCTAGTAACATCTCTTACAATGACGAAAATAAATCACTTCATATGTTATGTAAGAATATTATATTTTAAAAAATATAAAAATACAAAAATGAAGCTATTCTCACTTTACTTTGCTATTTCTTAAACGTGACATCGTTAAAGTTCATAAAATTCACGATCATATTATGTTGTGTCTAGGAATTCTAGTCCAGCCATATAATCCAATTCACCAAACAAGCGAAGGTGTCGGTCATAGATCAGGCTAGTTAGAAGAAAGAGACCAAGAGAGTCAAAAAACTTTTACAAGGGTAAATTCAGGATTTAAATTATCTAGAAAACCTTGTTGGGTGCGGAAAGAAGAATGATGGGTTCCAATACAAACTCCGGCCCATCCTAAATAAAAAAGGAAACGTTTGAGGCTCAGTAGTCAGCCCTAATATTGACTCTATTTTATCTCCAACAGAGTGTCGAGTCTAAAACCCTCTATTCAGCCGTCTCCGGGTTCCCTCTAATTTCCTCTCACACCGCATCTGCCATTGAAGCTCCGCTACGAAAGCTTCAACAAGAGCTTCGTTCATCCACCGTAAGTCGTTAACTCCTCTTCAACTACACACTATTTTTATATGTATATGTTTTAGATCGTTATCTGTTTAGCGAATTGAATCTGAAATCTGTTTATTCAGCGAAAAAAAACGAAGCGAAGCATCTGCAATCTTTTTTGTTCTGTTAACGAATAACGAATTCTGTTAATTTGCTCTCGCTCTCGATTAGGTTTAGTACAAGAGTCATATGATTTTGTAAATTTGAAAATATGCCTCAGGTTGATTTACTAACGAACAGGAAGATAAGTTCTAAGCCGAATTTCCTACTGGTTTCGGGGAAACCAAACAGAAATTTTGTTCTTTTATATGACCCAAGTTTTTCGTGTTTATGCTGTAAAATTGTGTATTTTTATTTCGGCCTGGTCTGTTAGCTATCTTACAGTAAGATCTTTTTATGTTCCTGCTGAATGCAGATACTTGTGATTTTTCTTGACTTGTTGCGGATTTCTTATACGAGAGAATGTCTTCCCGCTTTTGGACCCAGGTAATATTGTAATGTAATTTGGGTTTCTTCTATATTTAGAGTGAAATCTTAAAAGCACAGTGTTTCTTAATTTCTTGTATTTATTTTTGCTTCGTGTGTTATTTTAGCCTGGAAGCTCCTCAGAGGAGGAGGAGAGTGACTATGATGAGGAGGTTGAAAATACAGGTGGTGAGGCTACCACTGAACCAGTCGGAAACCGATACCTTGAGGTTAATCAAAGTGACAGCGACGACCCTGATGATGAAAGGCGTGTCGTTAGATCAGCGAAAGACAAGCGCTTTGATGAATTGTCGGCAACTGTTCACCAAATGAAGAATGCCATGAATATCAATGACTGGGTTAGCTTGCAAGAGAGCTTTGACAAGATAAATAAGCAACTTGAGAAGGTCATGCGTATTACAGAGGCTGTTAAAGTACCCACTCTATACATAAAAGCGCTTGTATTGTTGGAAGACTTTTTGGCTCAGGCTTTGGCAAACAAGGATGCTAAGAAGAAGATGAGTAGTAGCAACGCCAAGGCCTTGAACTCAATGAAGCAGAAATTGAAGAAGAACAATAAGCAGTATGAGGAATTGATTAATAAGTATAGGGAGAATCCTGAGCAGAGTGACAAGGAAGCAGAAGAGGATTCAGAAGACGATGGATCTGTTTCTGAAATTGAGGATCCTACTGATATTGTAATGTCAAATAGTGATGATGATGGGGATGAAGAAGAAGATGAAAAGGATGACCAAACTGATGAAGGCTGGGAGAAGAAGATGAGTAAGAAAGACAAGCTCATGGATAGGCAATTCATGAAGGACCCAAGCGAGATCACATGGGATACAGTTAACAAGAAATTTAAAGAGGTTGTGGCTGCTCGGGGAAGGAAGGGAACTGGAAGGTTTGAGCAGGTTGAACAGCTTACCTTCTTGACAAAGGTTGCTAAGACCCCTGCACAGAAGCTGGAGATATTTTTTAGTGTTGTTTCTGCTCAGTTTGATGTGAATCCTGGTCTCAATGGGCACATGCCAATAAATGTGTGGAAGAAGTGCGTGCAGAATATGCAAGTTATACTTGATATTCTTGTGAAGTATCCTAACATTACGGTGGATGACATGGTGGAACCTGATGAGAATGAATCCCAGAAAGGACCAGATTATGATGGGACAATTAGGGTCTGGGGAAACTTGGTGGCCTTCTTAGAAAGGATAGATACTGAGTTTTTCAAGAGCTTGCAGTGCATTGATCCCCATACTCGTGAGTACATTGAAAGACTTAGGGATGAGCCTATGTTTTTGTGTCTAGCTCAAAATGTTCAAGATTATTTAGAACGAGTTGGTAATTACAAAGCTGCTGCCAAGGTAGCCTTAAGGCGGGTCGAACTCATTTATTATAAGCCACAGGAAGTTTATGATGCCATGAGAAAATTGTCTGAGCAGACGGGAGAGAGCGATAATGGTGAAGAGCCTAAAGTGGCAGAGGAAAGTCGCGGTCCATCTCCATTTATTGTAATTCCCGAGCTGGTTCCTCGAAAACCTACCTTTTCAGAGAGTAGCAGGACTATGATGGATATTTTGGTTTCCCTCATATACAAGTATGGCGATGATAGGACTAAAGTTCGTGCAATGCTTTGTGATATTTACCACCATGCTCTGCGGAATGAGTTTTGCACTGCCCGTGACTTGCTGCTAATGAGTCACCTGCAAGATATTATTCAGCAGATGGACATTTCGACTCAGATACTTTATAATAGGGCCATGGCACAACTTGGTCTGTGTGCATTTCGTAGTGGATTAATTACTGAAGGGCATAGTTGCCTTTCTGAACTATATTCAGGTGGAAGAGTAAAAGAGTTGCTTGCACAAGGTGTCTCACAAAGTAGATATCATGAGAAAACTCCAGAACAGGTATGCCAGTGCTTCTGTTGTGTTTTTCCAAGTGGTTATTATTATTATTATTAGTATTATATATATTTTTATATTATATGCTTGTGCACATATTACTTTCTAGGAAAATGCTTTAGAACCCAACTCTTTTCCAATTACAGGGAGCACGACCCGTATGATTGTGTGACCAAACCCACGTGAGAGTATTGGGAAAACGTTGGGGTAGATCAGGGTTCTATAGCAGCATCCTTACTCCCTAAATGATCTGAAGCCACTGTTTTGTCCCTGTAAATACCCAACCAAAATTGCAAAAGTAGATTGTGTAAAAAGAAATATCCACAAGTTTGGAATTTTAGTTTTTTAGGTTTTTGTTGGGTTTTTGCAGAACTAGCTGATGGTTATATGTTGACATTGTTCTTCAACAACCAAATAAAGAAGTGATGAAAATCATAGAAGAATCTTAGTATCCCCAAAACTATTATGAATGAATAGCTGGTTAATTCGGAATGTTATATTCTCTGTATTTCTATATGCACCTTGCAATAAGATCTGGGAAGTTGCAACTAGGAGTTTTTAGACCAAGTATGCAACTAGGTGCTTTTCCTGACAAATGTGCTGGTGACACTTACTAATATTACCCAATCATTTAAGTTGTATCCTTTTTGGTGACTATTTACGATGTATTTAACCTCTTAGCATTATTATTGCTCCTTTGGAGGAGTTTTTTACCGAACATATCTAGCATAATACTCGTGTAAGATGATGTGTTACGTTGGGTCTGGTCAGGCTGATTAAAATGCAGATATAATGTTTGTGGTCTTAACTAACATTGTACCTTCTTTGGGTTTCCTGATTCTGTGAGTTATAAATTTTATGGTATTTTTGCCTTGTGTGTTATCTGAAATGCCTATGGTGCTGCAATTTTTCAGATTGCAGTGTGGCATCATATTTAAAATTCGTGTGAAACTAACCAATTGAATTTGATAGAACAAGTCAGTGAAATAGTTCAGTTGAGCAAAACAGTTTGAAAAAACATATGGTTCGCATTCTGAAAAGCTGAAACTAATAATAAAGGATGGTTTTGCCACCGTGTTGTAGAAAATGGGGACCTAGAAGAGTAAATTAGTTTCTTTTTGGCAGACTATAGTATTACTGTTTTAAGTTTACTTTGCCTTCGTCCCTGTATTTTTTTTTATTTTTTTTTTGTTCTTTTTGTTTTCAGGAAAGGCTGGAGAGGAGACGACAAATGCCTTACCATATGCATATAAACCCTGAGCTCCTGGAGGCAGTACATTTGATATGTGCCATGCTGCTGGAAGTGCCTAACATGGCAGCTAACATCCATGATGCAAAGCGCAGACTGATCAGTAAGACATTCAAGAGGTTGCTTGAGGCGAGTGAGAAGCAAACATTCACAGGCCCCCCAGAAAATGTAAGGGACCATGTGATGGCAGCTTCCAGGGCACTTGGCAAAGGTGACTTCCAAAAGGCCTTTGATGTCATCAATTCTCTTGATGTTTGGAAGCTCCTCCCGAACCGTGAGAATGTTCTTGAGATGCTCAAGGCTAAGATCAAGGAAGAAGCTCTGAGGACCTACCTTTTCACCTACTCCTCATCCTATAAGACTCTGAGCTTGGAACAACTCACCAAGTTGTTTGACCTTTCAGAGGCCCAGATTCATAGCATTGTTAGCAAGATGATGGTCAATGAAGAGCTCTTTGCAAGTTGGGACCAGCCAACACGTTGCATCGTTTTCCATGACATTGAGCAGACTAGGTTGCAGGCTCTAGCTTTCCAGTTGACTGAGAAGCTGGCAATCCTTGCAGAAAGTAATGAAAGGGCAACAGAAGCAAGGATAGGCGGTGGTGGGTTAGATCTACCTCAAAGGCGTAGAGACAACCAGGACTATGCTACTGGAACAGCTGCTGGGGGTGGTAGATGGCAGGACAACAACTTGTCCTTCAATCAAGGAAGGCAAGGTGGTGGCGGTGGGCGTGCCGGATACAACACTGGAGGCAGATCATTCAACCAAAATGCTGGTGGTGGGTATTCTAGGGACCGAGCAGGTCAGTACCGAGGCTCAGGGCAAAACTCTCGTTATCAAGATGCTGCATATGCCGGATCAGGGAGGACTGGCTATCAGACTGGTTCAGCCTCAAGGGGATCTCAGGATACTTCAACTCGCATGGTCAGTCTACATAGGGGGCTTCGTGCCTAAAAAAGCGTAGTTATTCCCCATAGAGAGCTTCTCTGTTTGGTTTCTGTTGTCAGTTAAATTTCCCCCTCATTAAACCTAGTTTTTTATTGTTTGAATTTATATTTAGAGGCTTAAGTTTTGGACCTTTAAACGTTGAGAGTTGGGGTTTTGTATGCTAGTACTATGCATTTTGGCTATGGATGCATGCAAGCTTTTAATTTATTTGTTGTTTCATAAATTACCTGTGATACTAGTCCATGTTTATGGATGTGGATGCTTCATTTTTATGCTTAATCTTGTCTTTCGCTAACTTTATACTTTTAGGTTTTGTGGTTGAACGCAATTTAGAAGCTTTGCTTGTAAGAACATACAACAGGGTTGATGATCACACCTTCTGCAGGAGATTTAGAGTAATTGTGACTCGTCAATCATAATGTGCATCGCTGCTAATCATTTTTAGGGTTTATCAAATAGCTTTCGTATACGGCCATTGTTCGGTGGCGAAATATGCAGCCTGAAAGGAAGAAGAAGAAATTATTTTTCCAGGGACCTGTGATGTTCACTTCTAATGTCCCTTATGCTTGACTGCAATGGTGTCATTGAACTCGCATGTCGAGCTTCTGCCATATCGGATCAAGGCCGGATGATGATGCCTTTAGGTTCTCTTTTTTTTTGTTCAACCGCCTATTCTCCACATTTCAGAAAAACTGAGTGAGAATTTTCTTGCATGAATAAAAACAAACCACTGAAATAAGGGTCATGCTAGGGAGACCAACTATACCAATATGTGTACCATCTCTCTAATATAGGTGAAGCCCCACCAATACAAAGGGTCCCACGCTCTATTAAAGAGATGGTACACAAGTTGGTATCTAAAGTTGATATTCCTAGCATTTTCCTTCACATAAATGAGGGTAATGCTAAAGAGACCATCTATTTGTACCATATTTGTGTACCAATTTGGCTATGCCACATCATTAAGTGAGTTTTTAATATTTTTAATATTTTTTTATTTTTTTTACCTTTCACTTTAAAGACTCATTTAAATCATATTATAATCATATTAAAAATAAAAAAATAAAAAAATCTCCGCTCTCTTCTCCTACCTCCTACCTAGCCAACCCTCTCTCCCTACTCAACCCCACCTTTCAGCCACCCCTCTCCCGTTGCCCATCCTTCCCTCAGCCTCTCTCTTTATCCTCATCATCAGCATCACCAATCTACAATCAACAATGGCAGTTCAAGCTCAATACCCTTCAAATATCCTCTTTCTAAACAGGTTTGCATTCTCTCCTCTGCTTCCTTGGTTTTGGATTTTTATCAGCAAACCAAATCTGCAATCTATATATCTTTCTTATCTAATTAATCCCTGCTTGGGTTTCCACTGATTCTGCAGAAACTCACAAGAAGGGCATGATTATTCCTTACAAGCACAGCCAGGAGGATATCTTGATCAATCCCACATGCTATTCAACAATGGAGGAGGAGGTGAGTCTCTTCATATCTTTTGATCACCCAATTCTGTGATGGGTGGCCAAGCCTTTGATGCCAAAGATGAGAAGACGGTGGGATGTGACAAGAAATTGGTGATGGTGAGAGCGGTGACATGTAGTATAGACCACCACTTTGTTTACCCCAACCAATCATCTTCCCCGTAGCCAAGTCCTGCAAGACACAAAAATCAGGAAATAAGATGATGCAACAACGCAATGATTTAGTAATTTTACTGGCAGACAGAAGATTCAAATGGAAAGATGGAACATGGAGAACATCTGTGAGAGTAATGTCCTTATTGAAAAGAATTGTGCCTGTGGAATCAATGGGTACAGATGAGCCGGTAGGTAAATTAACAGAGGGTACATGTGAGGGATTCTTGTCAACAAAACAAGAGGAGTCAAATGTAATGTGATCCGTAGCTGCACTATCAAGAATCCAAGGATGAGAAAAAATGGAATTAATAGAAGGGAGAGAAGGATTAAACAGACCTGCCGCATTAGCAAAAGCAGTGGAGTTGTCGGATGATGAAGGGGTGGAAAATTTTACCATAGCAGCTGTAAGTTGTTTGCACTGTTCATCAGTGAGCCCAGAGAGAACAGATTCCAAATTGGAGGCTTGACCCATTGTCATTGGACCGCTTGGACTAGTGGAAGGGAGCTGACTGGCCTGCTGCACTGAAGAGGAATTGGCGTCCACTTGATGGGCTGTTGGTGTTTGTCGCGTACTAGAATTACCACCATAGTTGCGCCCAGAGATACGGTTGTTGCCAGAGTTACCGCCAGTCGAAGAAGCAGCGTTTCTGTCACCACGATGAAGTTTGTGCCCGGGTGGGTACCCGTGCAATTTGTGACAGGTTTCAACAGTATGGTAGTCACGATCACAGTAACTACAATGGAGAGGATTGCCGTTGGTGTCATGTCCGCGAGATCGATTTTGAGAAAAATTATTACTTTTGGTAGTTCGGACAGCTGCAGCAATGGAGAAGTGTTCAGTTGTGGATGAACCTATTTCCCTTTGTTTCTCTTCTTGAGTAACCAAAGAATATGCTTTGCGGACACTTGGGAGAGGATTCATGAGGAGAATTTGACCACGCACTGCGTTATAAGAATCATTGAGACCCATTAAAAATTGCATGATGTGATCTCGATCTTTCTGTTCATTATATGTTTTCATACCACCGCAAGAACAAGTAGGAGAAAGATTATAGGAAGCAAGCTCGTCCCATAAAGCCTTAAGTTTGGTGTAATACAAGGATACAGACATGGTTCCTTGAGTGTGAGAAACAATCATCTTTTGGATCTGAAAAATTCTTGGAGCGTTGCCTTGGGAAAATCTGTCTTCAAAATCTTGCCAAATTTCTCTTGCGGTTGCTGCGTAAACCACGCTATCTGCCAAGTCGGAGTCAACTGAATTTAATAGCCAGGACAGAACCATCTTGTCACAACGGTCCCAAAGAGTGTGCTCATCGGACTTCTTGGTAGATGATGGTCGTTCGATGGAGCCGTCAACAAATCCAATCTTGTTCTTGGCAGTGAGGGCAATAACCATGGAACGCTGCCAGGTTGCATAATTGTCACCATTAAGCTTCTTGGAAACTAACAGAAGGCCTGGGTGATCAGAAGAATGAATATAAAGAGGGCTGGAAGACTCCATAACCGAATTTTTGTCGGCGGAGGAACTTTCTTTCTCACCCATGAAAATAAATCAAGAGTCACCAGGATGGTGCTCTGATACCATGTAAAGTGAAATATGGAGAATACTTTCTCTATTGAATGAATGAATCATACAGGACAATACAAGGAATATAAAGATACACGATGAGCTATTCTAAGTAACTAACTAATCTAGGCTAGAAATCCGGTATGACCACATAACGTGGTGTGCACTACAAGTAAATACAGAATTACATAAATTAAGGGATTTCTTTCCTAACACAATCAATAAAAGATTGGTTTTTTTGAATTTGGTTTTGATTGATTTGATCACAGCAGTCAATAATACTATCAATTAGCGCAAAAGAGGAAGAGAAACTTCAGCTGCCACTGAAATCTCACCTTCAATCCTTCCTTTCTCTCTGCAACAACAATCCCAACCTCCTCCTCCTCAGCTCACCGACCTCTCCCAACTTTACAGCCACTACCACGACCACAACAATCCCAATGTGGTCTCCACGGGCCTCTACCACGACCACAACAATCCCAATGTGGTCTCCACGGGCCTCCGTTTATCCTTTGGATGGTTGAGGGTAGGTACATGTACAAGAGTATGGCTGAGGGAAGGATGGGCGACGGGAGAGGGGTGGCTGAAAGGTGGGGTTGAGTAGGGAGAGAGGGTTGGCTGGGTAGGAGGTAGGAGAAGAGAGTATAGATTTTTTTAATGATTTAAATGACTCTTTAAAGTGAAAGGTAAAAAAATAAAAATTCACTTAATGATGTGGCATAACCAACTCAACAGCCACATCAGTTGGTACACAAATATGATACAAATAGATGGTCTCTCTAGCATTACCCCATAAATGAACATGGGTAATGCTAGGGAGACCATCTATTTGTACCATATTTTTGTACCAACTGATGTGGCTAATGAGTTGGCTATGCCACATAATTAAATGAGCTTTTATTTATTTATTTATTTTTTCTCTTCACTTTACAGAAACCTAAGCGGTGTAGGAAGTTTTGTTTCATGTATATTCAATTGGTTCTTCCCTATCTCTTCCCCTTCCTCATCCTTATCTTCTCTCTAATCTGCCAACAACGATAAATCATACCAGAGTTTTTCCTACAACTTGGATCATCAATCGGTTGATTCGTCAGCCTACTCTTTCAGATTCATGCTCGCTCTCCAATTCGACTCACTTGTCTGGAGTGACTTGTAATTGTTTGACTCTGTTTCTAGCGATAGCGAAGCCCACCCATCTCTGCTCTGGCTCAGACCATGTCATCTTTGATCTCTTATTTCTTTTCTGGGACTTGTTCGTCATAAGTGATTCTTCTATGGTCAGTGTGTCTCCTTCAGTGCCTCTCTTTCATCGTGAAGATTTGAGATTCTTTTTGGTTAGGATAAATCATGGGTCTTTCTTTGCAGTGTTTAAATGTCTGTGACTGCAATTGGGTATAACGTTTGAAGAAGAGACTGATTAGTTGAAATAATACTGTAGGGCACAATAGTACGATAAACTTATTATTTCAAACCCAAACTAAGCTCATCTCAAGTTCAAGAGCCATGGAATGGAGAGACTGATGAAGCCGTCCGTCAAATCATGATGGAAACTATCTATTCCCTAGCAACAACACTAATTTCACCTTTTTCAAGCAAGTCATGGAACACCCTCACTTTCCTTTGCTCATTCCAATGATGCATTTTCCAAAGCTTCCAGTAGCCAAAGCTTGGTCCTTTTAGTGTTTAAATGTTTGTGACTGCAATTGGGTATATCGTTTGAAGAAGTGCTTCAATGATTTATGATGTTCATTTAAGCAATTAAAATCATTATCTTAATCATGCATTTGATGCTTTAGTGCATTCGTTGTTTACGATTCCAACACATGAAAGTTGAATTCTTGTTGTGCAAATGAAAGTTTTCATGGCAAACGAGGGCTATGTTCAGATTTTGCCCTTATGTATCTTGTCATTAGTGAATGGTCTTTTTCTTCTTCTGACTTTACAGAGATTCTAAGCAGCTGTGATATGGCATCATTCCAAGTATTCTTGAATGTCCAGTTGGTCCAAAAACGACTCACTTTTGGGGACTTGTTGCAAACTGGATTTGTTTCCGTTGTATGCTTCACTTCCATGATACATAGAATGTATTTGATTTCAAATGAGGTTTCTTGCTTTTTGACTAATTCTGATCATAATGGGTTGATTTAACAGGGATTGACGGATATGAACAAACCTCTAAAAATGATTTCTGGCAACAAGACAGCAGGTCCAATCTCAAACTAAAAGGGTGGCACCCTAATTCAATCAGAGGTTGTAGCAACCTTAATCCAATCTCAAACTACAACCATTCAATCTCAAGTGCAATATGGTCTTTTCAATTACAACACTAACAGCAAAATGTCTACATTAACAAAAAAAATGGAATTTTTAAGTTCGAAAGTGTCAACAACTTCTGCAATTGCAATTCTTTTGCTTCCAATGATCAATTTCGTTGGCCACCACTTCCTCCAGAACTAAAGCTAGGCATGTATATATTGTAGTCTTCATTCCAATATTGATATTGATGATCCTAAATATGAAAAAAAAAGAAAAAAAGAAAAGAAGAGGAAACAATATATAAATTCAACATTTTAATATAAAATAAATAAAAAGTACGGAAAGTTATGAAATTTAAACTTCTTTTCTATACCAGAAAATGATTCTCATGAAGGATTGGATGAGCCATATGTCCTATCTCATACTCTCTATACAACTGATTTAATTGACCAGTTTGAGTAAAACCCATAAATGTTGCCATATTTTCCTGCAATGTTTCCATAATATTGGTCGTTACAACTAGAGAATCATCAGTACTAAAGCGAATGACTAATAATGAATTTTAACAAACAAAAACAATCAATCAAAACAAAAGATTCATGTCATACCTGCATAGCAATGCTCTCTTGTGTTCCAACTACACCATCACCTTTAGAAGTAGATGAACCAACAATATGGCCAATATCATCAAATTCTGTTGGCTGCAAATCCTGCATAAAAACTCAAGGACAGTCACAATAAAATACTTTATTGATTGAATAATACATTAGAAAATAATAATAAAAAATGTATCCATTTTAATTGCATACAGTCAGTTCTTTCTCTCCATTAGTGTTGTTTCCACAAGATTTGATCTTCTTGTTACTCTCTTGTTTCTTCTTTTTACTATCTTGTTTCTTCCTAACTGCTTGCTCCAACTGAGATTTCCTCCTTTTAAATGGTGGACGGCCTTTCTTTCTAGCTGCTAAGGGAGTAAGAATACATTGACTTGGATTCGGAATTGAACTAACATCATTCTCAATGTTCCTACCAATAGGTGACTGAGGATTTGGTTGATCACTACCACAAACAACATTATGTTTGGAGAGTTCCTCCTTTACGTTATCCATCCAAGTCATCACAATCATGCACTTATTGTCAGAATCATTTGCCAATTCCTTAATCTCATCAAAAGCCTTTTGCATCTTATGACATCGTTGTGCTTCAGGTGTGAGACTATAGCTTTCATAATTGATTTCAATCCTTGTGTGACATCTTTTCACATCCTTCCTCCATCTTTGCATTATATATTTTTCTGCAATCAAGTCAATGTTGTGGCGAAGAAAAACATATATTGTATGACGGCATAATATGCCTCTAAACTCAAACATGCGACAATTGCACTGGACTTCATTGTCATCTTCATTAAGCCAAACCTTGAAATAAAGTCTCTTTTTTTTCCCTTCCATCATGAAATCCTCAGATATTTGGTACTCAAAATTTGCACCATTCACTTTATGTGAAACATAGTCGCAATACATTTTGCCTATTAATTCTTCATGAAATTCTTTATATTTGGAAATAGTGTAAACCTCTTGAGCCTGTTTCTCCATGTTATAATGAGTTCCACAATCAAAACCAATGGATGAAGACTTAAAATCTTCTTGCTTCTCCTTTTCCACCTTAACTTTCAATGCATTTTCATATTGCTCCACAAACTGTTTTAAAGTAGTCTTAGAATTTACATGGTCTTCAAAAAATGCATTCATACTTTCACTTCGTTGTGTGGTAGACATTCCTGCCCTAAAACTATCTTTCACAAAACATGGTACCCAACGTTGTCTCTCATTATATAGTCCAGCCAACCATTCATTGTCTTGTAACTCATATTTCTCAATTATTTCATCCCAACCTTCTTCAAACTCAACCTTCTCCAATGAGCCATACACAATACTTTGCAAGGCATACATGATAGCTTCATATTGCTTGTAACGGTTCAACTTACTAGGAAACTTGTTCATTATGTGCCACAAGCACCAACGATGTCTAGTATTAGGAAAAATAATCTCAATGGCATTTTTCATGGCTTTATCTTGATCAGTAATTATTCCCCTAGGAGCGTGCTCATGCATACATGTGAGCCAAGACTTAAACAACCAAATAAAAGCATCAGTATCTTCACTTGAAATCAGCCCACATCCAAGTAAAATTGATTGCCCATGATGATTTACCCCCAAAAATGGAGCAAATGGCATGTCATACTTATTCGTCAAGTAGGTTGTATCAAATGTAACAACATCTCCAAATTCCTTATATGCCGCCCTACTTCTTGCATCTGCCCAAAATACATTTATTAACTGACCATCGTGATCTAAATCAATTGCATAGAAGAAATTTGAATTTTGAGCTTGCATATTCAGAAAAATAAGTTTGGATTGCAGTAGTATCGCCTTCCCCAACCCGTAATCGTCTCACATTTTCAATATAATTTCTAAAATCCTTTTCCAAAAAGGAGATATTCTCATGACCCCCAGCTTCAACCACTAATGAATTATAGCTCTTGTTTAACCTTATTCTAGCTCTATCATTTAACTCAATCCTCCTTTTCATATCTGAACTTATTGTCCGATGACATCGAAAATAACGAGCCTTGGTTGGACTCATATCATGGTTATGATCAAGCTTGATAGAGTTGATCTGCCACCTTCCATCTAAGATTATACCTGCTCTTACTCTAGCTTTGCAACCAATTTTTATATTTGGATGTGGCTTTAGGACATTACTTGATTTACTTTTATATTTGCCTTCTAGACCACATGAAATAGTCACATATTTCAATTCTCCCTCATCTCCCTTTTGTGATGTTCTCTTCCTCACGGGAAACCCTAATTGCTTCAAATATTCTCTATAATAGACAACTATATCATCAATGTTGTTAAAAGTCATCCCAACTCGAGGCTCTTTCACATTCTCTCTATTCTCCAATTCAGGATCCTCACTTACTGCTTCATCATCATTCTTTTCCATTTGAACCCCATCTTCTTCTTGATTTATATATGAACTCGTAAAGCTACTCGAAGACATGATTACAAAATAAAATAGGATCTGCATAGTAATGGAAGGCATGGAAAAAGAGATTTCAAAACAGCAACCAACATAAATTACAAAGACCCATATCCATACAAGCAAGGAAAAAGAGGTTTCAACATAGCAACCATTGTAATATTACAGCCATGGTATTTTATTTGAACTTGCAAAACATATTGTTCATTTTGCATGAGTGCCATATGCATAGGAGAAAACAAACATAACACACAAGACACAAAAAGGGAATACGGATAGGAGAAAACAAAACTCCCAGTAACATAAGATTACTCAAAACAAGAAAAAAAAAAAATCAAAGACTTCAAGTATGGAGGGAGGCATGTCAAGCCATCTGTAGAAAGAACCAAAAACGGCTAGTTATGAGACCCAAAACAAATATTGAACATGATATACAATTAGTATGAAAGTATTCAATACTGATCTTAAGAGTAATACAAATATCTCAATGATTCAAAGAATCAATCCAAAAATTTCAATCATCACCCAACAAGAGAAAACCTAAGAGTGAAATAGAGATGAACTTACCGTCATCACAGGCGTCAGGACAAACTCTGGTATGATTTATCGTCGTTGGCAGATTAGAGAGAAGATAAGGATGAGGAAGGGGAAGAGGTAGGGAAGAACCAGTTGAATATACGTGAAACAAAACTTCATACACCGCTTAGGTTTCTGTAAAGTGAAGAGAAATAAAAAATAAAAAAATAAAAATAAAAGCTCATTTAATATGGTACAAATTAAAAATTAAAAAATTATAGCCAACTCATCAGCCACATCAGTTGGTACACAAATATGGTACAACTAGATGGTCTCCCTAGCATTACCCATTCATCATATACAAAAGAGTAATGCTATACTTACCACATTTTTATCCCACATTTCTATACTATATGATGTGGCATGTTCATATTATATGCCACATCAATTAAATCAATGAAGTGTATTTTAATTAAGGCAATTAGAAAAATAAATACTAGAATAAATCATAAAAGAAAAGAAAATATTAAATAATTTTTGATTGATGTGGATGTCCACTCAGCTGCCATATAAGATGATGTGGTATAAAATGTGGTAAAAGTAGCATTATTCTATACAAAAAGAGTAATGCTATACTTATCACATTTTTATCCCACATTTCTATACTATATGATGTGGCATGTCCATATTATATGCCACATCAATTAAATCAATGAAGTGTATTTTAATTAAGGCAATTAGAAAAATAAATACTAGAATAAATCATAAAAGAAAAGAAAATATTAAATAATTTTGATTGATGTGGCTGTCCACCTCAGCTGCCACATAAGATGGTATAAAGATGTGGTATACAAATGTGGTAAAAGTAGCATTATTCTATACAAAAAGAGTAATGCTATACTTATCACATTTTTATCCCACATTTCTATACTATATGATGTGGCATGTCCATATTATATGCCACATCAATTAAATCAATGAAGTGTATTTTAATTAAGGCAATTAGAAAAACAAATACTAAAATAAATCATAAAATAAAATAAAATATTA
The DNA here is from genome assembly GCF_902201215.1 of Prunus dulcis. Taxonomy (NCBI): domain Eukaryota; kingdom Viridiplantae; phylum Streptophyta; class Magnoliopsida; order Rosales; family Rosaceae; genus Prunus; species Prunus dulcis. The sequence continues at coordinate 39,657,950 of NC_047650.1, read as the reverse complement.
AATAATTTTAATTGATGTGGCTGTCCACCTCAACTGCCACATAAGATAGAATAAAAATATAATATACAAATATAGTAAGAGTAAGCCTGTTGTCCACCTCAGCTGCCATCTTCTCCCAGGAACTTCTAATGAATACTTTTCTGTTTCTACGGATAAAGTTTTCTGTATAACATACCAGCCTGTTGTGTTGTGCATCAAGTTTGAACTAAATTCTCTCATCAATATATTGATATTTTATTACTAATTTATTATATAAATATTGATAATTAAAAAATGGTAATGAAATTTTTTCTGTTGACTGAAAATTTTGGTGGGACTGGAAGTCGTATCAGAGTAGAAGGTGGACATTTCCTTTTAGAGCCATCGCGGGTCAAATTTGAGTTGAAAAACCATTCATGGCTGGGAACCTCGGATGCGTGATCTTGGCCGTCGATGGCAGCGAGGAGAGCATGAACGCCTTGAGCTGGGCCCTTGACAACCTCAAGCTCCGATCCCCTGCCCCCGATTCCACCACCTCCGCAGGCCACTTCGTCGTCCTCCACGTCCAATCTCCGCCGTCCATCGCAGCCGGCCTCAGCCCCCCCGCCATTCCCTTCGGTGGGCCCAGTTAAGTTCCATCCCTTTTCCCCCACAATCACCACCACAATCCACCGTTTGTATTTGACTCAATGAATTCATAGACTTTTTTTTTGGTGGCCTGAAATTAATGAATTAACTCTCGATAAAATTGGTTTAGGCGATGTGGAGGTGCCTGCGTTCAACGCTGCGATCGAGGCGCACCAGAGGCGAATCACGGAGGCCATAATGGAATACGCTTTGAGGATTTGTTCCGAGAAGAAGGTTTGGGTTTATTCAGGGTTTAAAGCCTGTTGCTTTACTGATAAGACATAAGACCTGATTTAATTGGAGGGTTCAATTTTTCAATTTCTGTTTTGAAAAATATTATCTTGGCCCTTGGGGCGTAGGTGAATGTGAAAACCCAAGTGGTTGTTGGGGATCCGAAGGAGAAAATTGGTGAAGCTGCTGAGAATTTGCATGCTGATTTGCTTGTCATGGGGTCCAGAGCTTTTGGTCCTCTAAAAAGGTAATTATTTTGTTTCTTTTCAAATTTAATGAAACGACTAAAACTACACATTGGCACCATAATGTTACATAGGAGCCATATAACTAGTCTAGAGCTACTACTTGAACATGGTGGAGCCAAGAGTACTGCTGAAGGAGGGACCTGGAGGTCTTTGAGAACCATAGGCAGTAGGGTTCCAGCTGGGTTATCAAAGGGTCATTGAATAAATGTCTGAGTTCTATCTTGAAAGAAGTTGATGAGCTTGAACACTTCTACGAGGTGTATATGCTATGGAAACTATTTCAGCAAGCTTGTGCTTTCATGTTTCTGTGTAATGGACTATCTTTATAGTGTTTAGAGTCCTGTCGGCAACATGTTTTCCTTCTAGAGTTGCTACCTTGGATGCACATGCTTCATCCCTCTGACTGTGTCAGATGAGAGGAGTATGACATGGTGATGGTAGGCTTGAACTTAAGAGGATTACTCGTTTACTATTAGAGTCTTTGGTTTCTTCTGTTTTCAATATGGGTCATGTAAACTATTTAGAGATTTACAGCCCAGGAGAAGATACTAAACAGATAAGAGTCACTAGACCCACTACCTCTGTGTAGACCGTAACTTCAATTAGTGAGATAAAAGTATGATTCACGTCCATTCTACTCCTTCGGTTTGCTAAAACATGGCAGCATTCACTTTTTGTACTGTGCACACAGGATGTTTCTGGGAAGTGTAAGCAATTATTGCGCTAACCATGTGCAATGTCCAATCATCATCATCAAGGGAAACGTGGCTTCCTAATAAGAAAAGGTATGCATCTCAGTATTCTATGACCAATCGCTAGCGGCATTTTCATCCTCATTTGTTTTCCTTTAGCTTTTCTTTCTTCCGTTTTTTAAAATAAATAACTCTTTTTTAATGTTCCATTACTTATAAACTCTTCAAAGCTGTCCATGCTGTGGCAAGATGCTTGCACAGAATGTTTTATCATTGCAATATAATCTTGACCTTTATTCATTATCCATGCACTGTGCGTGAGGGCATGTGGTTGTGCTCTTGAGCTCTTTTGAGTCTCAATTTGCTCTGGAATCTGGTCAGTCTTAAGTTCCTAAGATGTGTATGTACCATCTGATCAGGTTTAAGGACTAGGTCTCTCCTTTCTTTCCTTTAAATCAAATGACTTTGATTCAGACTTTTGCTTCGACTATTTTATTTAATGGAGTTTCACAACATTTATACTCTGGTAGTAGTACATGCTATCATATTTAAAATGAATTATACTCTGGTAGGACACATTATCAGATTTAAAATGAATTATTCCTACATTTTGACTTAAGCACATGGTGAGTTACCGACCCTAGGTTTGTCATCAGTGTTCTAATTGGAAGATCCCATGCAGAAGCATATCCATCAAGAGATGGATAGTTTTGGAAAGGTTGACAGATTTATCTAGTTGGGAACCTGAAAACTGAAATATCATAGATGACTCATTTCTCATTAGCCAATTGGTTTCTGAGAGTTTTATTAGAACCCGTGCTCTCTTAAGCTATTAGTCTATCATGGAATGGAGTGTCTCCTGTAATTTAAAAGTACATGCAAGTTGCAACGATTATCAACCTAGCTGATTTACTTCAAGATGATCACCCTTGCATCAAAGATGGGAGATTGACACCGTAGTAATTAGAGGATAAATGGCACTCTCATGGTGCCTTATTTGTGGCATTGGGCATGCTGAACCTGTAGAATTCAGGGATTCATGATACATCTTAGAGTAAGTTATGTATGGATGATGAATGAGGAAAGTGAATTGTGTGGAATCTGCTATGGCTGTTTCTTGCTTAGGTTTCCCTACTGGTGTATGGTTATATTCAGCGTTCAACAAGGTTAAATATAGGTTGGATGGTTTAAGCTATGTTTTATTTGAAGTCATGATTGCAATCCAAATATATTTAGATGCTTATTTGCTTAAATGAGATGACACTTGTGTGCATTATGGGTCAGTTATTGGTTCTTAAGTACTGTTTGTTACCTGAGGTATTAAGAAGAAAGCTAAAATAAACCTCTGATTTTTATTGGTCAGAACAAGTTTTGATATTAAAGAACTAAATAAATTTGACGTGAGGTTGGGTTACTTGATTTGTGGCTGCATTGAACCAAATTTGAATTTGGTTTCTTCCTTTCTCATCTTTTTTCTTCTGTATTCATAAGTTCATGACCTTTCAAGACTCTGGTTTTCCATTTACAGGGATGCTCAGGCATTGAATACTTCATACCAGCTGCTAAGAACCTATTGCAGAGTGATAATTATTAAATTGAAGAATCAGGATGTAGTGCAATTTGTTTAAATACTTACCAACATTTCTTTCATCAAATTGATGAAGTTTCTTAAATACCTTTCAGCATTCTTTTTTTTTGTACTGTTACTTTGTAGTAGTACCAAAGTTATATGGTCGTTTTGCGCCCCTTGTGGAACTACAAAGGACTAATGCAGTAATGTTGTACGCTTTTCATAGGCAGAAATCGATGCATATAGGTTGTATTTCACTCTTAGAAGTTCCTATCCCGCTCTTAGAACATGTTTCCAGCCAGAGGTTACTTACCTGATATACAGATGTTTCATTCATTATGAACCATAGTTGTGCTGTTTTTATGCCATACCTCACTTGTTACTTGACATCCTTATTTGTGAAATTATATGTGGCTAGTTTTGTTTCGGTGGAACTCATCTATTTTTTTGATCTGTGCTTCAGCTTCAGTTCATCTGTAATCCTGTTGTGCAACTGCTGATCAAGATCAGCTGTTAATATGGAGTGTTTTTGGGAGGCGAGACCAATACTGTTCTTATGTTGAGTGTGCTGTTGCAATCTAAGGTCATTTCTCGACCAACTGCCTTTTATTTTCTTTTCACGCTGTGTTAATATTTGGAGGAAATTACAGCAAGATAGTTTTTTTTTTGTTTCGTTGAAAGGGAAAAAAAACTGTGAATATTCAATATTGTAAGAGTAGCAATAAAGTCAAAGTAACAGATGATGTTTTAAGATATGCTATGGAGTTGCTTTCCTTGAGATGTTATTTACCCGCACCAGTTATGTTCCTTCCTTAAGATCTCTGCATTAAGTATTGATGTTGGCAATACTCGAATACGATTTCTTTGAAGCAAGCTCGTCAAGAATCCGTGTAGTAACAATACATTGGAGTTTGATGCAAGGGAAAAACAAGAAAAGGAAAATTCTAAATCAGACTTATTTAGTGTTGGGAAATTGCGAAACGGAACAGGAGAGACATTTTTTTGGATGAATCGGAAATTGCAAACAGGAGAGAACTGATGTGCGTTTACAAGATTCTGGCTCTGTTTGTAGATGAATATGGTCGGATCCTACAACCGAGTAATTCTTTCCTTTATATACACTACATGTCTGTCTTTTTCATCGTGCTAGGTTAAGTGATGACCGAGAAAACACGTATACAACTGGTGACTTGCAAGAAAACTCTCAACCAACCCTGCCCATGTCGTATGCATGTACCCTTTGGATCTTTGCACCACAACTAGCGTGGCTCTTTGTGGATTTGGTTTATTCATAAGGGTCACGACTCACGAGAGCACCTGTAAACTAAAGATGCCCTACTCTCTCTCTCAAAAGGGAAATCCAAATCATTATGCATTCAGTTGGAAATTATTGTAACATCTTGGAGGCTGTGGTCCACCAATGCCCTAAATAAGTGGAATGTTAGTGTCCTGGGCCTCTTGGCAATTTTACGCTTTTATTTTTTGGTTCGGCCTGTAAAGCAATCTTGTCTTGTGCTCTCCCCTTTATTATGGCAATCAATTGAACAGTAAAATCTCGTGAGTATGGTGGGCTCTCTCACTGAGTCCGTGTCATTTTAGCCAGCTTCATTTATCTGTTGTTTTTTCTCTTTCCTTTTCTATTTTATTTTCGGATTTGTACAGCTTTATGCAAAGATGATATTAATGAGCTTGTAATTCAAGTGATTAAGAACAATACTTTCCTTTCTCTCAATATCGCTTATTTTAAAATTAAAAAAACTCATACACCAATCTTCTTACAACCGATGCAGGATATTGAGTGGGCATATAGAATACTGCGTAAGGCTAAACCATAAGGTGCAAAATTGGAAATTGAAAGTGAAAAAATAAAATAAAATTTGAATCTCCTATCTTCATTTACAAATCGTTTGTGTCAGTAATCTATGTGGTTACTTATACAACGGTTGACAGTTGCCCTCGTGCGTGCCTGACTATTTATATAAAGGAGGCTTTTGTTTTATTTTATTTTAAATTTTTTATATTTGGGTAAGTGTGAGAAAGCATTGGTAAGGACAAATTCCTGTTGTCCATTGTTTATTGTCTACAACTTGCTCGTTTACCATGGTTGATTTTGCAATTTGTTGAAGTAGTTTTAAACAAATTGAAGCTTTCACTGTACTAGGGTTGGGCATCACGTGCCTGTTTCCCCATGTCCTATTCCTATCTGTTTTTGAAACTTGAGGGAGTGGACCCGGTCCATGAGGAGAAAGAAAGTCTTCTTCAGCCCCGTGACCGACCGGATCCCTGGATCGGCCCATGTACGGACAAGAAACAAAAGATATCTTGAGGTGCTGTCACCCAACTATCTCCAAGCCTCCTCCAATCTTGGCTTCTTTAAAATTGAATTACGATTACGAATGAGCTGGAACTCACAATGGGATTCAGACTATATCAAGAATTAATTGCCAAAAAATAATTAATATCCCAAGAATTGAATAGTAAAAAAGTTTATAAAAAACTATTAATCTAAATAAGTATGTAACGAACTGTAAACTCAGACGTTCTAGATTCGAACTCTCACAACTTAGAAAATATTTGAATTTATATGACATATACAGTTTGCATGTAACTGCATTTATTCAGAATTTGCGGTCTTGAATTTACCTTAACACATTATACATGATGAAAGTAATGACATTCTTTGGACCAATTAGAGCTTGATACTAACTTTGTCATTTATCCACAGGATACACTCCAACTTGCTCCCTCCTTATTATGAAACGACACATGGTTTTCATTTTCATCATTTTTGGGTTTATTCTTAGCCCTGGTCCCATATCTTAGCTAGTTTTTCACATGCTTCCATCTCCATTGTAAAATATCACAAAACCAACAATTATCCAAGTCTTCCTCATATAAGATATAACCTATAAATTCTCAACTGCCAATAATTATAGTGTGCCGACAATAATTTTCACTCCACCTATCTAACTTTCTATATATAGGTCTCACTACCTAAGACACACACACAAACCAAAGTCATGGACTTGAAGATAACCCCTTTCTTTTTCTTCTTCTTCTTTGCTCTTTTAATCTCTGTCACCAAAGCCCTAGACCCTTGTGCCTCCCAATCCGACGGCTCACAAGACCTCTCCATCATTCCCACCTACAGCAAATGCTCTCCCTTCAGCCCACCCAAGGCAGACTCTTGGGTCACCACAGTACTCAACATGGCCTCCAAAGACCCAGCAAGGGTAAATTACTTGTCAACCCTAGTGGCCCAAAAGACCACTTCGGCTCCAATCGCTTCGGGCCAGCAGGTCCTCAACATTGCCAACTACGTGGTCCGGCTCAAGCTCGGTACCCCGGGCCAGCTCATGTTCATGGTTCTCGACACTAGCAATGACATCGCTTGGGCCCCATGTTCCGGGTGCACCGGGTGCTCCGCTACCACCTTCTTGACTAACTCTTCGACCACTTACAGGTCGTTGGATTGCTCTGTGCCTGAGTGTGCCCAGGCCCGGGGTCTCTCGTGCCCGGCCACTGGGTCTACTGGAGCCAATGGTTGCTTCTTTAATCAATCGTACGGTGGAGATTCATCATTTTCTGCCACCCTTGTACAAGATGCTTTGATATTAGGCAATGATGTTCTTCCAAAATTCTCTTTTGGATGCATCAATTCCATCTCGGGTGGGTCTGTCCCGTCCCAAGGGTTATTGGGCTTGGGTCGTGGATCCATGTCTCTACTCTCACAATCTGGGTCACTCTATTCGGGCGTGTTTTCATATTGTTTACCAAGTTTCAAATCCTACTACTTTTCAGGATCACTTAAACTTGGCCCAGCAGGCCAACCCAAATCAATCCGAACCACCCCACTTCTAAGAAACCCGCGCCGGCCCTCATTGTATTACGTCAACCTCACTGGAATCACTGTGGGCCGGGTTCCCGTACCCATTGCCCCGGAGCTCCTAGCATTCAACCCGAACACAGGAGCTGGAACCATAATAGACTCGGGTACGGTCATAACTCGATTCGTGCAACCCGTTTACACCGCACTGCGGGACGAATTTAGAAAACAAGTGAAGGGTCCATTTTCATCATTGGGGGCCTTCGACACCTGTTTTGCTGCAACCAATGAAGCTGTGGCCCCAACCATCACGTTCCAATTCACAGGCTTGAAGTTGACATTGCCATTGGAGAACAGCTTGATTCACAGCAGCTCAGGGTCAGTAGCTTGCTTGGCAATGGCTGCTGCGCCTAATAATGTGAACTCAGTGCTGAACGTGATAGCCAACTTGCAGCAGCAGAACCTCAGGATTTTGTTTGATGTTGCCAACTCTGTTGTGGGCATAGCCCGTGAGAATTGTAATTAACTAGGTTTTTTTAGGCCTTTTTGGTGTGTCTTGTCTCTTTGTGCGGTGTTTAAATTTGTCGCTTTGATGCAAAAAATAGGTGGTGTGATTTGTGACAAATAAGAAAAGCAGGATAAGGCTTGCTGGTGTAAGATGTTAATAATTACTCTGTGGAAATTTTGGGAAGAAAAATGGAGCTTTTGATTTTGATTGTGACTGCTTGAGCTTTGATAAGGTTTTATTTTTTATGGATGAATGTTCACAAACCAAAGCTACTAGCTAGAGTCATGCCAAAGAATGGAAAAATTATTGGGCACTATGGGCCAAGGCATAGGCAATCTTTGAAACGAGTAATTAGACATTCACACATAACGATACAATTATCGTATTCGTTTGTGGATTCTAAATGTGCTTTACAATTTAGTAAGAAAATTGTAACTTTTTAAATTTAAATTTGATAATTGTCGTTTATGAGATTTGAACTTAAAATCTCATCAAATTAAATAAAATATACATCGAGGGAAGAAATTCAAACATAGTGCATTCATATATCTCAATAAAAGTGACACTTAGCCCGGCTAAAGCCATTATTCATAGCAAAATTTCTCTCTAGCTATCCTTGAGATGGTGGGATCCCCATAGCCAATAAATTCTTTCAACATAAGATCATCAAAATGAAAGTAGAGCATGTAAATCCACACAAGATATAACATCTATATAATAAACTTAATAATCATTTTCATATAATTCATAGAATATATATACTATAAAGAAGCTTAATAGGTGCCTCATATATTGAGAAGAATTTGAAATTTCTCTCTAGCATGTAACCATGATCCCAATTCATACACATTTTGAGTAGCTCTGAATCTTGATCCACATTGATATACAAGTAAAAGATTAAATGAAAGAATTAGCAACAACACACTCTGTATGTGTATCTCGGTTTCCTTTTGGTTTGTTTAATAGGAGAACACCCTTCCAACTCTCAGTTGAAACCATCCCTCATGTTACAAACCCATCGTGGTCTTCGTCGTCGTCATAATTCTGCAGAAAGCTTCTTCTTCTTCAGGACGACGAATCATATATAAACTCCAGGTCCATACATAAAACTAGTACACACCAACATAACAGACGCATAAGAAAAATAATAAAAACAAAACAAAGATTTTACTTGCTTTCTATACATTAACCCCTCTCTCTCTCTCTCTCTCTCTCTCTCTCTCCGGCTCAAAACTTATTCTTTTTTGTCTAACCCCACCATTGATGCACCGCAACACCTTCGTCCCGAAGCTGTCCGTACAAAGCCAAGCACTGCCAGTAAGCCCTGCGACTCCTCACATAGTTAGTATTACTATTACTATTATTCTCACCCTTCTTCCCATTTTGCCCCTGTGGCTTGCACTCCAAGAAAAGCTCATCCACCAACTTGATCGCTTTGGTGTTCATCATCTCCTCCACTACCTCGGCCTCCGCCTTCATCACCACGTACTCCACCTCCTTCACGTTCTTCTTCAGCCACTCCGACATCCCGGTCTGAACCACCTCCTTCCCGGAGCTCTCCTCCGTCACCGTCTCGATCTTGTACATCTCAAAGTTCTTGTTCCGGGTCGGGTAGTTTTTCGCGAACCAGCCTGTCCCGCTCCCGCCTTCCTTCTCCGGCAATCCTACGTCTATGAACACCCTTCGAGGGTAGCTCTCGAGAGAGTCACCCATCAAATCCGGTAGATACCTTGTTCGCTTCAAGTACCTTCTCGATTTCAAGGACGAGGCTCTTGGGGGTTCGAGAAGCACGTCTTCTAGATTCTTCAAGGCTTCCTTCTTTGCCTCCTCGGCGAAGAGCCGTCTCCGGGTGGGAGAAGTCGTCTCGGATGCCTTTCCGGTCTTCCTCATGGCCAAAACGGTCGTGTCGAACCGCCTCAAGTACACCATCTTGTAGTTCTCAGGCTTCTTGAAGCCGCTGGCGGGGTTGTCGCTAAGCTGAAGCGCGACGATCCCGCCAACTTTAAGGGTCCTTTCGAGGAATATAGAGGCGGTGGGGAAGGAAGAGACGAAGGCGAAGTCAATTGAGTTGTCAGGGATTGAGCTTTGTTTTTCAGCGTCGATAAGCTCCATCTCATTAACGTCGAGGATCTCTGATTTCTTGACAGCCTCTTCGTCTCGGCGGCCGCTCACGAAAACAGCCTTATGCGTGCCTCTCTTGAACAGGCCTTCGTTGGCCAAGTCGCGGAAGATCAAAGGCAGGAGCCCGATTTTAAGGGGGATCATGACGTCAGAGGTAGTTATTTCAGGAGAAGCAGTGGTTGCGATTGAAAGGAGGGAATTCAAACACGGCAGCGAGACTATGCAGAGTGCCAGAATCAAAGAACGGCTAAGGATCATCAATGCCCTAGAGTCTGGGATCCGAATAACCAAGTACTTGGCATCCGGGTACAACCCGATCGAAGCAGCGTGTTTCGGGTGGGGCTTGGTGCGGAAACCTTGGACCAAGTTGATGGCCATTGTCGCAAAATTTGAGAATTTCTAAGTAGTTAATATGAAAGATTTTATTTTGATGACAAAAGAGAGAAGAAATTATTATTTTTTGTTAGGGCAGAGAGGGAGAGGGAGAAATAGCGCGGAGAGGCAAAATACTTAGCGGGTGCAAAATCGGGCGGCGGTGTGGTTCCCACCCACGAGGGCCACGCGGTTGCTTTGTATTCTAGACCATAACAACATCAGCTGCCTCATCCTCTGAACCTCCATTTCTCTTAAATTTTTCCCAGATCAGTGGTGGATGTGATTCTTCGCTTACTTGCTCATCCTCGTCATAATTTATACATTTAAATTAGCGAGACATTGCGAAAACCACACCACACCGATCAGAGATTCATTGGAGGAGGACTACAGAGGGAGGTGTTCGTAATTTTTTTTTTGGGTTTTTTTTTTTTTTGATTTTTTTTTGTTTTGTTTTGGAGGGTCAAGAAGGAGAAGAATTGGGGATGGGGTGATGGAGGAAGATGGCAAGGGAGGGAAGAAGAATATAAGGGACACGTTACAGATAGATTTTGAAAGAGAGAGAGAGAAGCGAGAGGTCTCAAAAGATGGATGGAGCTAAAGTTAGTTTGGTGGAGAAAAAAATGGTTCGGTGGCACGAGAATTGAGTTTGGCCATTGATTTTATGTTTCATGCATGTTTATATGTTATTGCATGGAGTGTAATCTCCCCTATGAAAGCGCTCATAAGGGTTTGTTTGTTGTTACACAGCGACTTTGGGTTGTTATTGCTTCACTTTAGCTAAAACTCATTTAAATTTCTAATTAAGATTCTTATTAAACATGTTTGTCGTATGGCTTCTGAGGTGTCTTCTATACCAAACATGCTTTATTATGAAGGACACAACAACAAGTTGGTGGGGATTTTGGCTCTCAAAATATTAAATGCCT